>NW_010311287.1:64013-83088 GCF_000700745.2 Antrostomus carolinensis | reverse complement strand
ATATATTTATATAATATTTTATATATTATCTTATAGACTATTTTTATGTAGCATATTTTTAATATATATTCTGTATATTCAGACCTGGTGTTTAACATAAAGGTATGGCATCATACTAATTTCTTATAGTCCATAATTTATGTAGAGCAGGTATGATTCTGAGGGAAGGCAGTGCCAAAACTCTTTATGAGTGGCTGAATCTCTCTTTTCTATAAGAGGGTGCTATTTGATACAGACAGTTCCCAATTAACTGAATGGGACTGAGCAGACCAACCTTCTGCTGGAGATTGAAGAAGTCCCCATAGGGCAGATCTGTGCCTGTGAAGACTGTGCATGTTCTCCCTCGTCCCCATCACAGGGAGCAGAAATTTTGAGCTTGCTTTGAAGTGCTCTGGATGCTGCAGGCCAGGTCATGGCTAACACTGACCATGTTGTAGTCACGAGATGAATGTTGGATTTATTTTCAAATCAGTTAGTAGAGTAACTGGAGCCATCTATAATCACCTTCTAAAAAAATCTGTCAGAAGTTTGATGCGTAGTAAACGTGAAAGCTACAATATGGAATAAATTATCAAATGGCTCAAGTTCAGCGTCTCTTTGAAGACTACAAGGGGGTAGAGGAAATTATGCTTTTATTTCACCTGCCAAATTGAATTACAGCAACAAATCTGTATAATTACAATTCAGAGACCGTGATTTATTCTCAGAGTTAGGTAATTAGAAGCAGGACTACACTTGAAGGTTCAAATTGGATTCTTAGAAAGTGTCCCTTGCATGAATATGACCCCTACAGAAATCAGTGTTTTCATCTTTTCTATTTTAAGAATTTTGAATCATAATGTAAAGTGACTCATCCATTATTTCCTCATCTCTTCATCAGCGAGATGCGCAGGAAATTGTTCCTTTGATTGTTTCCCCTGCAAATATGAAATCTTTACAGTTTCTTCTCTTTTCATCAAGCATTCATAAATCCAGTTAATATTAATGAGTCTTATATGGGCATCAAGAGGGGAAAAAAAATTGACCTTTTGTCTTTTAAAGTATGTGTTTAACTGCAGAAAAAATGAAGAAAAAGCTTTTTGTGAATTACAGAGTCAGTAGCTTCTATCTCATTTTCACAGGAGCTAACATGTTCCTCTGGTTCTCTCCCCCCTGTCAAGGGTCCTTGTATGAGCTATAAATGCAGGATGAACAATGCTATTGGTGAAGTGGAGAGTGTTATTATTACCTCTAGTTGTAAGATTAATTACTAATAGGCCATATTTTCAACCTAATGGCAGGATTACAATAGGGTTAATGTGACTGTACTTCTGCTGTCTCATGGCATGACTCTATGGGAACAGAGTGAAAAGAAGTAAAAATTACTAATATCTCTGACCTATGAAGAAGAAATGCTTAGTGCTCCTCTGCTTCAGAGGTTCTCCTGTCGTCCCTCTAAAGAACAGGACCAATGTTGCAAGAAGCTGGTGCCTTTGTGTATTATTCGGTAATATTTCTTGTTCACTTGTGGGGAACTCTGAGAGAAGCTGTGACTTTCCTGATGACACAGAAGAATCTTTATCGAGCTCAATGCTGTTAGCAAGTGAATGGGATTTTAGTAAATTAAATGCTGACCTCAAGAATAGCATCTGCTACTGTTGTTGGCAAAACAGTCTCAACACGGAGAATATTGCTTGATTTAATTCATTACCGATTAACACTGACTTTTTATTACTGATTTGGGTATTGGGGTTAAGAAAGAAGACTTAAATTGAGGAAATACTTCCTTAAATTTGGCAGTGGTGAAGCATGGGGGCGGGCGGCTCACAGCAGTGTTGAGACTGACCACAATGGGCACAGGGTCCACTGCAAGTCCCACCGCAGGTCCCCCCGCAGCCCCCCGCCACCCAAACCTGCCGTGTGCCCCCAGTACACCTCCTCAGTCACAGCTGACGTGTAAAAGGGCTCCAGGGAGCTCACTGCAGTATAAATACACTGAAACCATATGGTCTATCAGAATCTCGTAATATCACTTCAGAGGTTTATAAATAGCATGTATATTAGCTGTAATCATTCCCAAATTTTTATTCAGATGAATAGCCATAAGTACTCAATAGAGTTACATTTCCATACAAACCTGTTGTGCAGTTTGGTTTGGAGTAGGAGGCATCATTATTCACATCAAAAAAAGAACAGTAAAAGGCTCTTTTTGGTTGACCCCTGTGCTAGCAGCCATCTTGTAGGATCACGGCTGGACTCTCATGGAGGTACAGATTACCACTGCGCTCCATGGAAGATGGTCTAATGTTCATGTCTATATAGGATGCTCTAGGCTTTAAAATAACTGCTGTTGCACTTTTCTGTCAGGAAGCATTTCCTGATGCTATTACTATTTTGCAACCGTGTTTCCTCTCCCTTATTTGAAGTTAAGCACATTTTGTCCCAACTAATTACTGTCCCTCCTTGATGGTTACATCCTTCAGATGTTTGTTAGCTGTTAAGAATCCTCATTACTTGCATCTTTTCCAAGCTTGGGAGGCTTAGCTATTTTCCTTTTTCTTCATACATCAGTTCCTCTAGTCTTGATTATACTGTAGCTTTTTTTCTTTTTTAACTCCAGCGTTTCAACATGAATCTATCAAAATGGTTCCCAGTAGTCCACATAAAACATGAAATCAGAAGAATTCTGTGGATGTTGGTAGTGGTTCCTTGATCTATAGATACTTGTGGGTGGATCGTGCAGTCTGTATTTATAGTGGCATGTGCTTATTCTATACATAGTCTCAGTAGCATCACTGGGACCACTCTCGTCATCCTATTCTTATCACTTCCCTGGTTCCCTCCTCCACTCCTCAGGCTCCTTGCTGCAAATGCAGTGTTTGGCTACACGTAGAGTTTTTGGTTTTCCGGAGTCTTTAGTTGTGCTATGACTTCTCTGTTGCCTTTGATGTATCAGATATAATTTTCAACTTCTCAGGAAGGTGCTTTGATAAATCCGTGATTGTAACACTTGTAAGAGAGACTTGTTTGTATTTTGTAAGAATAATGTGATCCTTGCCAGTAGCTGACAGATTTATTTCCTTCTGCGCTATTAATTGCTCAAACTGGTGTATGTGTGTGTATATATTTGTTCTTCCCCTTGTGAAAGAACAGAAATAAATATGAAGTGTTTCTACACAATTAGAGACACTAAGTTTTATTTCTGACCTCTGTCTTTTAATCTCTGCCTTATTTTCCCCCGTGTGGGTTTTTTTTTTTTTTTTCCCCCCCTCTCTATCTGTGGAAAATCCACCTAGCTTGGTTAGCACTGTTTTTT
Organism: Antrostomus carolinensis; assembly: GCF_000700745.2. NCBI lineage: Eukaryota > Metazoa > Chordata > Aves > Caprimulgiformes > Caprimulgidae > Antrostomus > Antrostomus carolinensis. The sequence continues at coordinate 79,793 of NW_010311287.1, read as the reverse complement.
CAGCATCATTTTTCTGTTGTCCTGCTCTGTGCAAATCTCACCTCAGCACGTGTGTGCATTTTCTGTTGTGGCTCTTTGACCTCCCAGTCTGCTTAAGCTGACTGACTCTCCTTACTTGCTTTTTCTGGTTAGTGGGATTATCTAAACTCACTAACGTTTTTTTGGAAAAAAACATTGTCCAATTTGCTCCATTCACTTCAAATGTTTGGAAATACCTGTGTTGTGTGGAATTTAGATCTCAGGGATGATCCTATACAGTTGTACAATTAAATTTTCTCAACTTTACCATCCTGATTAGGTTGGCATTCTCATCACTTACCCTCTACCATGGCTTCAGGTTCTTCCATCATTTTTTCACAGACTGAATTTTTAAAGCGGCAGACATAAATTGAATGAAGTTGAGCTTCTCAGAAGACAAGTGCTAGTCACCAGTACCCTTAAGTTAATTTTCACTTGTGACAAAACAGGAGAGCTGTCGAGTTGTGTGTTCATTCAGTCTGAAGCAGCGTCCTGCTTTTGCAGCATCCGCTGCCAGGCTGCAGAAATACTGCAGTTATTGTCAACTTTTTCATAACAGGATCAGCTCTTACACCTGCCTGTTCTCTTTCACCCTTCGTCGCTGCAGAGAAGTACAGGATGTAACTTGCTGAGATTTCATGTTATTTTGCTTTGGGTCAACTGTGCTGTTTTCTTCTGTCCCCTCCTTGTCTGTGCTGGGGAGCGAGGTGCCTGGAGCACAGCGCTGGCCTGCCAGCTGGGGTGGCACAGCTACCTTGCTGTCACTCCAGTTAGAGTACTGAACTTGGCAACGCAAGGAAGGAAAGAAAACATCATAAAACTTTCAAATACAATGCTGACAAGTTAATTTGCGTGCTTGAACACTTAAAAAAAATGAAATAAAATCCTAGGATGCCAGGAGGTGAGCAATCGTTTTAATGACAAAGCTCTGGATTTGAGAAATACTTGAAGGAAATAAACAGATTTAGTGATTACTTTCCTTGACATCACCCAACACTTATTATTTTTTTTTAAACCATACAGTAAACTTTAGTATTTTATATTTCTTGCTGCCTTTTCCTATTTCCCTGTTCCATTCTTCTATCCATCATTTGGAGGAGTGGGGGCTGCCTATGACTACATTACTTGTAATTGAAAAGATGATTTGCTAAATGCAATTCTCTGTTATGGTCTCTGTCATTTTTAGTGTCTGGCTGTCCAGTGCTCCTGCTTTGCTTTTCTTTCTCACTTGCTTTTTTTTCTTTTTTCCACATATTTTTCTTTTCTGCCTATACCTCCCTAATGCTACTCTCTTTCTATTTTGTATTTTTTGAGCTTTTTTCCATTTCATATCCCAAATCTTTGCAAGTTTTCTCCAAACCAGATGCCATTTTAGAACTAGATTAACTGCCTTTGGTCAATCAGAAAGTGAGAATTCAAGCTCTGAGCTTTTGTTTTGACATTTTTATTATTATTATTTAGAAGTAAAGAAGCATTTTTTAATTATGTTGTAAGAATAAGGTATCGAATACAGTCTTAATTGCTTTGCTTGTTAATTGGTTAGATCTGGTACAGATTTAATTATATCGTTGCAGCTGGCATTTAGCTGATTGGAAAAACACAACAATTTTTGTATTTAGATATTGCAAATGAGAGAATGGTGAAACTCGTTTATGCTACTGTTATTTTGCTGCTTGTAAGGCTCCATATTTGTTCTTGTGAGCAGTTACAGGTGAGAAAAATCCTCATAAAGCCTGACTAGATAGAACTCAGAAGTTTGTGTTTCTGAATGAGCACGTGGTTATTACTATTATTTCTTTTGATAAAAACTGACTAGGACACCAGGGTGTGTGTGCACATAAGTATACATATATAAAATGTATTTTCAGGATCATCGTTCCTTTTATAATAGAAACAGAATGATGAAGGCTGTATTCAGGTAGACTTGAGTAAGCAGGCTGTGAGCACACGAAAATGAAGAGATGTCAGGTAGAATTTTCTTGCAATATTTTTTTTTTGTTTTCTTGGACAAGGAGATGACAAAACTGAAATCTGTTGTTTTAAACTGTCCTTCATGATGGTGAACATTTAACCTGATGTGAGTGCACTTTCAGGTCTGTAAGATAAAGATCTGAGCTGTCGTTCATAACAAAAAGATATGAAGAAGTGACGAAAAAGTTATTTTAAAGAAATGGGGAGAGGATGAGGAAGCAGAGGAGGACTGGCTGGTAGCAAAGCATATGGATTGCTTCAATAGCTTCCAATGCTGGAAAAGCTGAGAAAGGTTCAACTGCTGGTAGCTAGAGGAGGGCAGTGTTCATACTGGCAGAAAGATGGACTTCCTAGAGAAGGCGGTGACTCTCTGGCCATTTCTCAAGGACCTGTGGTGGCATGTAGCTTTGCTCAGGTGTGTAAGGAACTACATTGGCAATTGCTCCTTCTGTCATACTTTTGAGCTATGTAAAGTCAAAAAGTCAAGAAGACTTTAAAAAAACTGTATACTGAAAATTTGATATTGCTTAAACTTTGTAAGGTGTAGAGGAAGATGTAAAAGATGTAGAGGAATGTTTAAAATAAAATTGTGAAACTCTTGACTCCTTCTAACTGTCAAACCTCGTTGAAGCTTTCTTAAACAGTTGCTCTTATCTTTTCTCTAGCTCATCTACCAAAAGAACAGTCTCTCCAGGTGACAATAATAATAAAATACCCCAATAAACATCTCCACGGTAGTTGAATGCTGCCTATGTGTACACACACGTGCTCACTGGTCTGTGTGCGTGCATGGAAGAAGGTCAGCTGTAAGGAGTTAAGCACCCGTACGCGCCGTTCATCAAGCTGATGTTCAGAGTGTGTAGAAAAGCTAAATGGCTGGAAAGCAGGTATCTTGTTCAAAAAAGGCCGCTTAATGAGACATTCAGTGAGCAGGTAACATCTTTAAAAAAATTTAGTGCCACTCAAAGCCTGAAAAAGCAATTTTTTGAAATATTTAAAGACCAGCATCTTTCAGAGGAAAGCTGAGTGGTTCTTCTGCAATGGCTTTACTATCTTTTAGTGTTACAATTTCTCAACTGATAGGAAAAACTTCTCATTATTATTTTAGACTTAGACCCACTTACTACCTAGAAAAACAGCCTGTACTGAAATATGTTAATTGTTTAAAGGTGTCAATTATCAGAAGATAGCTAACTTCATTATACCACAGTAAGCATGTTAGAGTTGTTTTAATATGTTCAAATCACTAGGCAAGCAGGGATCGTGAGTCTCTAGCACTCCAGCATAGCTCTCCTGACTTGTCCCATGAACAAAAAGGATTTTTTTTTTTTTTAAGATTTCTGCTTATGTCATGTATGTTTTGCGTGCTTAAACCCTAATTCAAATGTTAGTTTTCATTGTTATATTTCATTTCCTAATGTATGCTATAGATTTTCTATTTCCTCTAATGTTGCCTGCATTTCAGAGGTAAATGAAATTAAATCCCATGGTAAATTCATACGCATGCTTACTCTAACTGTCAAGCTTTTTGTTTTAGTCTCTGAAACATTTGTTTATCATCAGACTTGCTTAGTCTTATGTTTTGATACCAGGACATTACCACTGGTTCCCATCTCATTTTTCCTGAAGGAAAGTGTCCATTTCACTCATTTTCAGTGTTTGTAACAACATATTACAAGTTGTCAGTAAGTGACAGCTTTTGAAATAGGGTCATGTCTTGCTGTTCCACTAATAAAATACACTGTAAATGAGATATCTTGTATGTTCCGCTTTTACTGGATGGTGGTGACTGAATTTATTTATTCTGATATTTATTTATATACATATTCTGATGTTAGTATTTTGTATATATGTGCCTTTGGATACTTTACATATATCTGACCTGTTGAATAGCCTGAATATAGCTGAAATTTCCCTCTGTCTCCACATGGCCTTCCCTGGTCCGTGCCAATGAGTGGGAATCAGAAGAGAGCTACTTACGCTTCCTATAGCAATAATTGGAGAATGTTTAAGCCAGTCATGGGGATGTAGAAATGATCACATTACCTTGGCTTAGAAATGTTACCCTGTGTTATCTGAGCAGGCTTTTAGCCTGAGAAAACAATGAGTGAATCGATTCAGCTTAGCTTTCTTTCCTCCTAGGCTGAGCTAATTTGAATCACTGTACATTGCTTAACGGTTAAGGGCAGGAATGAGGACAGCTGACATATAACAACCTTGTGAGAAGCTGTGGTTGCCCATTTGAGCTGTAGGACCTGCATTGATGTGCCTCAAGTTCTGTCAAATTGTTTTTGTCTGTGCTTGCATTAGAATTCCTTTCAGAGAGATCCTGCTTGGAAGTGAATCGCCTTTCCCCCTTCAGCATGCATGGGTGCAATTTGCACGTTAGTACTGGGACAGGTGAACTAGATTGCTGCTGGAGAAAATGAAACTCCCTTCCATGAAGCTACCAGAATATCTATTAAGCCATTGGGAAGGGTCCAAACTGGTGACTGGCCTTTGGATAGCTAAATGTAGTTTGAAGTAAGTCCCTGACCTGCTTGTGGTACATGCTTATTTATATTAACTGCATCAATCTACAGATTCATCCTGTTGTGCAATGTCTTTATAATGTAGACGTGGCCCTAAGTGTCTTCAGACCTGAGACACTGAGCTATTGCCATCTTTTTACCCTCTAATACAAAAGTGCAATTAGATATTATGCTTACAATCATTGTACTGTTTCCTTTGCAGGTATGAGGTGATAAAGCAAGACAAAACTAAAATATTTCAAATTTTTATATTATATGCTTGTGTGCAAATGTTCTCTCATGCACGGATGCACACAAAATTCCTTCCCCATGTGTTTGTCTCTGTCTGTTTTAGCAAGTAAGGAGGCACAAGGGAAGCAGGTCTGTAGAGCAAGAGAATGAAAACCACAATGTATGCGACGGATGGACTTGAGGGCTTTTCCTTCCTGCTAGCTGTGATCTGCTCCAGTGGACTGAAAGGCCACTAGCAGGTGAAGTGTGATAGGTGCGTCCTGGAATCCATCTTCCAATATCACTTGTGTGCTCCAAGACTTCTCCATGATGTGCATCAAAACAGTTGGGATGTCCAGAGGTGCTCACTTTGGGAAGTAAAGTACTAATGCAGGTACATCTGCTCATGTAGATGTACTTCTGCCAAAGCAAAGTTTTTAGGAGCAGGTTTGTTTTTTTCAGGTGAGAGATGAAAGCATGGGAGAGGTTCATGCTGTGTTTATGAAAGCCCATAATGTTTTTATTAAGTTAATTTGTATTTGTTGTTAGGTTTTCTTTTTCTCCAGCAGAATATTTACATGTCCTTTGAAATTAATTGGTCTGCTTGACATTAAAATCAGTGGGAGACATCATTTAAGTAAACACCTAAAAACTCAGCTTGCAAGAAGAGTGCAAGCTTTTCCTGAGTTTCTGAGGGCAGAATCAGCACCGTGTCCATTTGCCTCCCTTAGATTCTGGTGTCATTAGCAGACAGAGCATCAGTAGGAGGAACTATACCTTCACTATCTCTTCTCCCCTACCTCCGCTCCATTCTCCTGCTTTTCTCTGAATTATTGCATTTTTAAGCAGTTTATCCTTTCTATTTCACTTTATTGAGATAAATTCACAAAACATAACTTGTGATTCTCACACTGCATAAGTTTTATTCCTAATCTCTTTCAATTTGGGATTGTATGAACCAGGCCAGAAAAACAAGGCACAAAATTTAGAAAATTTGTTTAAAGGTAGTTAAAACCGTAACGACTTTTTAATCTGATACTCGACAGAATTTGTTATAGAAGTTCAGTAATTAAGTCAAATCAGGTGCTCTGCTTCACATACAAAAGAGCAACTTGGCACCAACATCACAGAGCTGCCCTCTTACCTTTCTTTAGCAGTTCTTCCAATACCACTGTGTCAAAATAAGTGCTTCTGTTCAGCCTTCTCTAATCACCTTGCTCAGAGCTGGACATCTGTTAGAGTATGGTGAAAACCTGATGTAGCTTAAAGATTTAAAGAAAAAAAATGAAAAAGTGGAGATGTTTCTGCTCAGTCTCTTTGGGTCGAGGACTCTGTTGGGCTGCTCGGGATGTCTGGAAGGTTTGTTTGCTCTGGCTCTGAATTGCATTGGTTGTATGGCACTCCTCCACGGCAGGACCTGGCCAAGGCACCTCTTGTCTGCGGAGTTCCTTCCTGGGCCAAAGGAGTGTTTCTTCTCTGATATACTCTCTTGTTTCTGAGAGTCTCCTTCTCACTTTGGTAACCTGAACAGCAAAAAGTTTCTCTTTAAAATTGCTGGCAAAATGCCTGTTGAGTTTAATGTTGGAGCTCCTTTTTCATAGTGTTGACTGTTTGTATGAGACTTTTTTTCCCTGATTATGTAAAATACGTGCAAATGTTTGTAATGGATGATTAAATGTGTACTACGTGAACTTTTGGGACATTGTTGCTTGCTGTTGCTGCAGCAAAATGCTGAGATATGTATAAAAGGCTACAATAATTGGTAGAATATTCATGTTTTTAGGCATTATATTATATTACATTATATTATATTATATTATATAGATCTTTATTTGTAAAATTAAGGAAGAATAATATCTCCGTAGACTCCTGACTTTTCCAGAGAAAAACAGTGAGTGGCCAAGCATTTTCTGGGTATAGAGGTATTTTGCAGAGTTTAAATTACACCATTTTCCTGTAGATTGAGATACAGGCAGGTCACTTGTATTTTCACTTTTATGTATTTTAAATTACAAGGTAGCTAGGTTGGTAGGGATGCATTTTCCTGTTGTTACTGATGTATAACCTGAGCTGAGAGCTTCCCTTAACAACTGGACATAATAGTCCTAAATGGGGTGACTGCTACCTGTCTGCGCTGGGTCCTTCTGTTCAGCTGGCATTTTGCCCACCTAGAAATTGTTCAATAAAAATTGAGTAAAATATATGGGCACATAGTGATCTTTTTCAAATGCCTATCAATTAACTACCTTCCGTATTTTACCCCTCAATATTTACTGTTGTTGGTTGGCTCAATAATATTATCTGTATAGTTAAAGTTAGGGGGAAAAAAATTGATGGGCTTTTCTCCATTGTAAAGAAGTGTGATCAAGCTAATTTTTGAATAGATGTGTAAGGTAAAAGAATCCTATGCAAATTTTAATCTGAATTTGTCATTTCCAAACAAATAATGTAGATAAAGGTCGGGGACAGGGGGAAATACTGAGTTTTGAAAATGTCACCTGAGCTATAATTGCAGGTCTTGCTCATTCTTTACAAAACAAATCAAAACCAAACAATTCTTAATTCTTTTTGGCTTCGGTAAATATTGTGTGGGGTGTAAACACACATTTCCAGTGCAAAGCCATGCTGTACATTTCAAAACATTTTGGTGGAACTGTGACAACTCTTTCCATTTTCTCCCACTTAGTATAGATGTTCTGAAAACCTGGATATTTTCTTCTTTCCCCTTTTTTTGTTTCTAGTTTTAGATTTTGATAGAGAAAGGCTCATGACTGGACTTGCTTTTGCCAGGTACATCCAAGCAAAAATTAGTTGGCTCTTACTCAAAGAGAGCATAAGGACAAGAGCAGATCAGCACAGCTGGGTACAGGATTGGGAAGCCAAAGCCTGGAAATAGCCATTAGCCATGTTCTGGCAGGCGAGAGCGTGAATCAGATGACTCCCAGGCAGGGTGGGAGGGTGCTGCAGCATCTTTGTTGCATGACATTGGAGAAACCTTGAGCTGATCTAATTTCCTTTGCTGAAAAGTGATTTATTAAAATTCAGGTAGTTTTTTTGTACTTTTATACTGCAGTTTCTGGCGATTCAGAAAGTCCTGTAACTGAAATGAAGCAACTTTAGTCTGTATCCTGAATACATCTGTTTGATATTCAGTTTGAAAAAAAAGAGGGGGGAGGAGTGGTATAAGAGCTAATTAGAGGAAAACTAATTAAGTTTGTTGCTTTGTATTTTTTGGTGATCTTACTTTGGAATAATGCATATACTCTTCTCTGCTGCCCTCTTCTCTCCTGTTCTCCTCTGTTTCATTTCAAAGATGCAAGTATTTTGTGAGAGGATAATTTTTTTAATACTTTGAGATATACTTTCTGAATATTCATCTTTTCTACCAGTTGAATGGATTTAAAGTTTTTTGCATACATGTTTTGATGAGGGCATAGAGATATATCAAAGGCAAAGGTTATATTTGAACAACAGACCCCAGCTTAATTTCCTTTGCTTCTCTCTCTCTTACAAGTTTCCAGTATCTTTTCAAATATCAGGAATTTATTTGAGAGAATGGGAATTCCCAGTACCTGAGCAGCATCTCTGGGTATGTACTTTGCAGCATGGTGCCTGGGGTTTGGGCAGCAAGTGCCTGGCAAAGGACACAGAGATTCCTCTTGCACTTTGAGGTGCTGCTAACCACTTTTATCTTTTTGGCCTCATGGAGGGGGAATGGATGAGCTGATCCATCAGCAGAGAGTTAAGTATGAAAACCAAATGTGAAGGAGAAATTCTCCATTTTCCATGATGATTTAAAAGCTGAAGAGCTGAGATAAAATAATAATTGTTGTACTTTGCATCCACTTGAGTGTGGTTTCACTCTTCGTTAGAGTTGAAAGGGAAAATGTTCTTGTTTCCTACCAATATGGTCACAAACTCTTGACACAATGCCAGGTCAGTTGCTCACATCTGTAGTCTCAGTGTTTTTTAGAGGTAGAAGAATGAAAGAGTAGTGTAATAAAAAATAATTTTAAAAACCCACTCCCCCTCCACCCCCCAAACAACCAAAACCTGCCAAAACCAAAGAGGATGGTCCAGTACATGGTATGAGATGTTTACAGATTAATGTAGGAGAATCATGAGGGCTCATCAGCTCCTTTATTCTCATCTGGTTGGGCTGAGAAAGTGCAGAACTTCCTTTTCCCCTTTGAGTGTAGGGAGGCTTGTGTGAGTGTAAGCCCTGCTGTCCCCTCTGCCCGGGACTTTCTTTTGTTTTGGACAGTTCTGCTGCTCTCGGGTCACTCCCATGGCCTTGGCTGGTTAGTTGGTTTTGTTTTTCCTTCTGCTTTAATTGGCATATGCTTTTAGTTCATAATCTACTTGTAGAGTTTAAGACGTGTAACATTTATATAAATTAGTTTCAAATTAGAGTACTTTCTTTTTTTCCCTCCCCCCAGATCCCTCAGTAATTATAAGAAGGGTAGATTATTTTATCTAGAGCTTTTCCAGGCACAGTAATTTAGTCAAGAAGGTCATCACTCTTCTTCTATTCAAAAATCTGGTTTTGCAACTTTTAACATCATATATTCCCATGGGAATTAGCCTAGTAAGAGAAATACAGATAAAATTGCAATGATCTTGTGGAGTTCTTCAAAGGATGGAAGAGTTTAATCATTAATTATTGTTAAGAAAATAGTGAATATTTTACCATTATAATACCTTATTTGCAATTTATTAAGAAATCAGCCTTGGAAGTAAGGTCATCTTAGAAGTCTACTTAGCAAATTTAAAGTATTCCAGGAAACCTGTTATGTGAGCATAGTTCCACCCATCCATGACACAGCTTTAAAAGAGGTGCTTGTGTTTTACATTCCTGTCTTTTATTACTAAATAATTAATGCATAAACATGGTACACCTTGTACAAAGACTTTTGTGGGCTGTAGAGAATCCTTAACCATTCTGGTTGAACTACATATGTAGACTTTTTATTTGAATGTTGTCATGTCGATTCAGATGCGATGTCTTTGGAGCACAGTGGGGATGGATGCTGGACTGGATGATAGACTTTTGCAGTCCAGGAGAAGATAGGTATTAGTCAGCTTTAGGCAAATAAAGAGAAAATGGAATTTTGCTGTTGGGTGGAGTATGGCACAGCTCTCTTTCTAGTTTATGTACCCTTCCTTTGATTTTGCTGCCAAACTCAGAAAAATGTTTGGAAGTAGCACAGAACTTGTTCGTTATTTGAATGTGAAAGGGTAGCTTTGGCCAGTAGACCTTACTCTGAATCACATATATCTTGTCTGTGTTAGTGTTAAACTAGAGCTGCTGTTGTCTGTCCTGCCAACAGCACAAATCCAGCATGAAATCTGTTTCATGTATGTGTTTGTGTCTGACCTAACCTACCAGCAATCAGGTAGCATGCTGGTTCAGCATCCATAAACACATGTGAACATAACCTTGGATGTCTTCTTTGGGTGAGATCTGTGGTGCCATCCTTGGTTTGCAGAGTATGCAAGGGAATAAAGCAGAGGGTTGATTTCTAAGCAGCAGAAGGTTGGAAATATGATAAGCTTTGTCCTTGAGGGCTCTTGTCCTCATGAACTATAGTTAATCTTCACCTGCTCTGTGGCCAAGTATCCAACATGATGAAATCATAAGAGGTGTGGGTTTTTCTGGGAGATGGGAAGCATTTTTGTGTTCAAGAAGAGATCCATAATTACTCCAGTTTTATGTCCATATCTTATAGGCTTTCAATTTTAAAAATGTTTGAAGGCTTTATCAATAAGATTAAGTACAGTTAAACTATTGGGTTAGAGACAAGTGTATTAGAAAATAATTACCATATTAGCCAGTAAGATAAGATGGGGTAGGTGAAAACAGACTGGGGGAGTAGACTATGTAACTGTCATCAGCAAGTTGGGGATTTAAAAGAATCTACATCCATTTCTACTTATTTTTGGGTCATTGTTATTGTTCCATTGGAATAGGAAAGGGACACTGTATTCATTTAGGGCTGTTGAAAAGGGGAATTGAAAAGGCTGAAAGTCTGCCACACCAGTTAGTTTTACAGAGACGAGTATGGAGATGCCAGCAAATTGCTGGCCATGACTTGGCTAAGGATTAAGTATAGTTACAGCACCTTAAGGGAGAGGAGAGGTAAAGGTCATAGATTTAACCAGAGCAGTGCTTTCACAGGAGAGGGAACTACACTCAAGAACAACCCCGACAGCTAAGCTGGCTGATGCTAATGCAACAATGGGCTCACACTTGAATTCCAGAGGAATTTAAATTCCACTGTACTCAATTTTTTGTTGCAGTTGACACTATAATTTGGAGGAGCCTGGACTAGTTTAGTATATTTGATTTAGTTTATTATTTGAAGTTTAGCATATTTGATGTAGTCTATTATTTAAAGTAGAAACCAACATGTATAACAAGATGCAGTTCAATGGAGGCTCTTAGTTCCTATTCCATCACTGGTTCAGGTGCCTGTTCTTACGGATGTTAGATATTTTTTCATATCTGTGACTGATTAAGGCATTTTGTACTTTTCCTCAGATGCATGTTCTCTTTTCCTCTTCAGTGTTTATTTGTTCCCTTGAACTTTCTACTTTTAACCTTTTTTCTTCTGTTGTCTAAATTGGCTTTTCCCAAATCCTTGATTTGAAGGGCAGGGATGTAAAGCTGGCTGGCTATGTATCTGGCTTGACAAACCGAAGGTAAAACTAATGAACAATTGAATTGAGGAAATAAAAGAAATGTATGTTCAGGTGGTTCTTTTTCTTTTCCAGTACAGAGGAGATCTGACAGGTAACAATCTTCATTAAGCATGCTGTTCCCTATTATTTATGTAAAGATTTAAAGGAGAATCAAAAAGAATGAAGGAATATGAAAAGAAGTATGAAGCAGGATAATTTTTCTTTGTAATCCAGATACTTATGTTTGTTAAAACATACACCACACTGGGGCAGCAGTTAGCAAGCATAGGTTGCCTGAGCTCCAATCTCATGTCAGGGGTGTTAGGTATTTGGCATTCTGGAGGAGACCAGCAATTGGTTTTGATTACCTTTGTGGTTACTTTTGAGACAAACTTGGTTGTATGCATCTTCTGATTTGGATTAAGTAGCACTTGCTAACTGCTTGGTTTGAGATGTATGGAGGAGAAAAAAAGTTTAAAGTAGAAATGTGTTACCAACTGATGCTCCTGTCAGCATCTCTGTCTTTAGTGTTCTCATACATGTTTTGAAAAGCCTTTTGTGAATAAACATGTAGGAAATTAGTCATGTCTGCTTATCTGCCAATGACACTTCTGTGTTTTAAGTTCTCCCTTTCCTGCCCCCCTTTGGATTTCTGATGTTAGAAAAAGGTTAATTTTCTCTCTGTAACTGTAGCAGGGGGTTACAGGCATTACAGGCTACATTTATTTTAATCCTCCCAAGATTCATATTGCTTACATGAATTCTAATTTTTTCTCTTGGTGACAGCTGTGGGTTTAGGTGCCATTGACTGTTCAGAGCAAATGGGGTAAGAACCAGCTAGATGATTAATGCACTCCAGACTCCAGAGCTATCCAGAGGCACCTGCCATTCCTTTTGCTCTTCATCAAGTCCCAAACCTGCACGAGAAATGGCCAGGCTATTAGCAGGTGTTTTGCATATATTGGGTTTTATTATTTTTAAACACTGATAACATTCAAGTAGCCTAACTGATAAAGTATTTATTTATTTGAGTTGAAGCAATTATTTTGATATTTTTTGGAACTGAGTAAAGGAGACACTGTTTTCCAACAAGAATCAACAGCAAACTACAATTCTTTAGTGTAGTGTGTGCATTAATACAAGACTTTTGTAATATATTTCGATGATGTAAATAATTGTGTGAGAAAACGAAAAGGCTTAGGTGAAGTATTTTGCAACATGTGCTTTCTGGCTTAAACATGCAAACCCAGGCTTGTGAGCACACTGCCTGGGATCTACATGGGCATTGAAAAGCATTCATTATGTACCTAATGACTGATTCAGTATTGGGTCCTTATATTTTTAAGTAATTGTTATCCTCTGTAGATCTAATTACTTCATTTAAAACAGTGTGACAAATCCCATTAAGGTGACAGTTTTGTTGTTACCTGTGATAATTCCTTTTGGAAACTTCATGATTATCCCTGATTTCTCAGCTGATAGATTTGGTCATGCAGTGGAAGGAAGTAAGTCAGAGTGAAAATGAAAATGACTCTGGAAATTCACATGTAAAGTATGTTTGGAGTCTCTGAAGAAGGAATACTGGTATCTTTTTAATCATAAAACTCTATTGAATACTGGTATCTTTTTAATCATAAAACTCTACTCATTCTACCGATAACGAGAAGGAAAACAACTTACTCCTTGCCTTCCCCTTTGGAAAGGAAGCACTACACTTGCTCTCTGGGGTCCTGGTTTTGGTACACGTGCACATTCTTCTAATTCCTTCTTCTGATGTACAAGGCAGCATATGTCACCAGTCTGAAATGGTGACTTCTGGTCAAGGCTTATCCTGTTGAGAAGACAGACAATTTAAGACTTGTATATGTAAAGTTTAGGTTTTCATACATGCACATTGTGTACGTAGCAAGGAAACAGTAAAAAGCCTGACCCGTTAGAACTGAAGCATTTGGCTATAACATTATTGATAAAAATGTAGTGCAAACATGCACAAAATGTAGTGATATAGATAAACTAATTAATCTCTGTATGTATTGATAAGAGGCCCAATTTATTTGTAATAATCGTGGATTTTTTTCAAGATGGAAGTTCTTTTGAACTGTCAGCTTGCATGTATGTCTGAGAAAACCTGCATATTAGACTGATATATTAAATAGATTTTGGTCTCAAAATATTTAGAATGTATTGTGCTTTTACCAGATTTTGTGCTGAAGATGGAATAATAGTTATACTGAAGTATTTTTAAAAAATACTCACTTTAGTATAGTTAGTATTTTATCTAAAAATATATAACATAATTGGCTACTAGTAGGTGATGCAACTAGTTCTGTCTATTAAACATTTTAAATATTATATTTAATATTTAAACAGTTTAAATATTATATTATCCTGTAAGTGACTGATTCAAACGTTGTAATAAGTAGGGATGTTTTATCCATTTCTGTTTTGTTTTTTCCTCCTGAAGAAATTATGGAGACAGTTTAAGAATGGTTTTTCAGTCTAGTGACTACATACATTGGCCATTGATTATCGTTCATCTATTTGAAGTCTGTTTGTACATAAAATATATATAGGTGTGTGTGCCTGTTTTTAAATATGTACTGATTAAGTATGTACAGGCTTCCTGCTCAACTTTTAACATTCAGCTCCGTAGTCTAGGTACATGTACCTGAAGTATTTGCAAAAATGTATTTATTTTTATAGGCCTACCTACATGTCAACCTGCTTTATTTTGTATGTGTCAAGACCTTAAAAAATGTTATAGTAATGCTGGGAGGAAATCTTCCTTGCTACTTTAAAACCAGGACTATTAATAACCTGCAGTTTTCATTCAGATGGCCAAGGTTTTTGTTCCTCCTGCTAAATGTAACTTTTTTTTTCCGATGAGAAGAAATAAGACAGAAAAATATCTCTGCCCATACAAAGATTATACAGCATTTTAATCTTTAATTTCCTCCTGCCTTAAGTCTTAAGTGGTGGCCTACAGACTGTCTGATGAACTATGAACAGGATGTAGAAATAGTGTGTGTACTGCATAATTATTTTTCTTTTGAGTTTTAAATATTGAAAGTGGGGTTGCGTGTGAAGGGTCTGGGGTTAATGTGTATTTTCAGGCTGCTGTGATTTAAAACAAGAGAGCAGTAGAGATTAGTGAGGAAAGGATGAAGAGGTGCGTGGAAGGTTTAATGTTATTTTTAAAACTACTGACTCGTGAAAGGAAAGTATTTTGTTTCCCTAATCTGCCAATTAATTGTTTTCATTGTTTATGTGGAGATTTACCAGCAGTAGGTGGGGAGTGCCAAATAATGAACACATCCTCACTGAAAGGAGTGTACAGACAGTTATTACTGAGCAGAGCTCTGGCTGGCGCCTGCTGCCCAGCTACCTGTGCCCACTCTCACCCAGTGCCCTGGAAGAGGGGGTTCCTGTAGAAACTGAAGATGTGCAGAGAGCTATTTCTAAATCCAGCTGTTTCTAAGAGCAAAGCAAATGCTACTATTTAAATCGGTATAAGAATATTTTTAGTAAATGTCCCTCTGTTTGTTGCATTACTCTTCAGATAGTGTCTTAGAAAGAAATCCAAAGTACCAGCAAGTTCCTCTGTGAAGTTCCTTTATTTTTTTCAGGGTTTTGTCAGAGCACTTTCACTGTTGGCAATGTCTGTTCTCACTCATGTGGTGTTTTGATTTTTTTCTTTTTTCTTTTTTTTTTTTTCTTTTAACATGGTTAGCAGTTCCGTGTCTGGGGCTCTCCAGGTGTTTTCATAGCTCTCTTCCTGCAGCATCGCTCAGCAGATACTAGTAACTTTTGCTACAGTCAGTTGTTTTTTCCCACTGTCCACTAGATTGTTAGGTTTCTGTGTGTTAGGCTTAACTATTTTGCCAAACAAACCTTCCAGGATTCTGTGCATACTGAAGTGATACTAACTATCACTAATTTAGGAAAAGATGTCAGTCTGCTGTATTTTTATATGAAGCTTCTTAAGAAAAAAATAATCTTGTAACCATGTTTTCAATATTTACCCCAGCATTTTTCCTCCTAATTTTAGGAGGCAATATCCTTCATATGCCCTTTCTCATGTTCTCGCATTCCTTCTCACAAACCATTTAATTTCTGTGGCCTTCCTGATGTTAATGTATAGTGCTTCAGGTCTCTCTAGCTGGTAGGCGCTCAACAGAAAATTTTGTATTAGACTTGTTTGTATTTGAGAGATGTTGGTTGATTAGACCTGGATTTTAGTCCTTTACCTGTATGAACTAATATTTTACTCTGAGTACTTCCATTGCAACTAGTGGGTCATCTTTGAGAAAAAGAAGTGGCTAAGATTACCAGGATAGTAGGCAGCATCTTCCCAAGATTTTTACTCCCC
>NW_010311287.1:0-63954 GCF_000700745.2 Antrostomus carolinensis | reverse complement strand
CCCCCCCCCTTTACTCTGTTGTAGCAATTTCTTAAGTCTTCTGACCAGAATCTCCCCTTTATTTGAGAGAGGGAGGCAAAGTATCGGGAGAAAAACTGATCTCCTCTTGAAGATGCCTACTTGCTCAAGAGCAAGTCTCTGAAACATGTAGCTTCTCTGTAACTCCTCAGTTCTGCTTCATGGGTTCAGTACTGTTATTGCTAATAAAAAGGAGGAGGAAAAGAAAAATTTCATCAGAATTTTTTCTGAAAAAAAAGTTTGAGAATTTTAAAAATATTTTCTGGAATTTTCTGTGTGCCACTGATGATACCACAATCAAGAGTATTCAGGGTGTTTTGTGTGCATGGAGGAGCCTGATGAAGCAGAATGATGTGTTCTCATTTCTATTTCAGTTCTGCTTTTTTCCTTCATGCTAGTTTTTTTCCTATTCAGCTAGCAGTGAAACGGACAGTGTACTTGCTGTACCCATGCCAAAGGTATCTTAAATATTGGCCATACAGTCTGGGGGAAAGTGGAGGAGGGAGAATAGACACTCTAAAACCTCCCATGGGCAGTTTTCCTGCCTGGATTTCAAGTTATCAATTAAAAACTCATAGATTGACCCCAGAGCAATTCCAAACCAATCTCAAAAAAGGTATTCACAATTTCCAAGCACATTCTGGTCTGCCCCATGGAAGAGCAGATGGTTCCATCGCTCTCCAGGAAAAAATTTCTGCCCACTCAATCCTGGTCTGTGTCTCTGCTAATTACTGGCAATCTTTGCACCCTGGCAAAGCTGATGGGTGTGTTAGAAGGTTGAGGATGTTTCTTACAGCAGTGGGTTGGTGTGAGCACATCTTTAATAGGGAGGTTATCTTATTTAGTGCCATTATGTTTCATTAAAAGACTTCAGATAATCTGAAATGCAGAAATATGCTCCATTAGGTAAATGGTGAGCTTGTGACCTTCGTGTTGCTTGGTTCTGTGGTCTTATTTATTCCAGCCACATTAATAGGCTTTCAGGGCTGTATGCCTCTGAATTTGAACTGCATTTGAAAATTTTTATGTTAATAAATTGGGCTCATGAATAAGTGAGGACAAATTTTAGGACTTGGGAGTTGGGAATTACTTATTTCAAAGTTAGATTTAGTAGTGTTATTACTATGAATTTTGCTCAGGGCAGAATTATTACTGTTTTATACAACTTCCAAAATATTTGGATTCATAAATGGAAGTATATTCTGTGGGTGGTCCCTTGATAATTTTTATTTTTTTTAGTTTTAAAACAGTGTTTCCTGGACATTGTGATTTTAACTGTCTGTCTTCAAAGCACATTGCATAATGCAAACTTCAGGGAATTTGAGTATGTACCTAGTTTTAAGTTAAATAATAAATGTTAACGGTATATTTACTTGTGTAAATACCTATGTGATGATTAAACAGACATTAGCAGCAATAAGAGCGAGAGACAGCACTCCAGGGACGTCTTGTGTTGTGCGTGGTTCTCGAGCTCATGTTATAGAGGCACCTCCTTGGTCTTTTCTTGCTGAAGAAGCTGCCATGTTCTGGTCTTCTACGAGTCAACAAACAGGTGTGCTATACGTGGATCTGATTCAGCTGTGGTGTAACCCGTGGAGAATAAATACTGTTTCTGAGAGCAGGGAGTTTTCTGAGGCCTATGAGATGTGACAGTATTCTGGTTAGCTGATAAATTGCAGTGTAGCAGGAAGGATGCTACAAGGGGTATTGATTTCTTTTGTGCATAGAACTCATTTTGCTACAGCTTGTGAATTGCCTTCATGGGCTGACAATCCATTAAGGATCTCTTTGTGTGTCTCTTCCTTCATTATTGCTTCTTTTACTGCTTTCTGCTTTACTGCCTTTAAAATACATTGTCAAGGCAAAAATAAAATAGGTAAAGGAGAAACTCTAATAGGAGCAAAACAATTTGGCTCTTGGTAAATTACTTTATTGCAAAAAATATTTTACTAGGAGACTATCTACAAAGACAATTTCAAGGAACTAAACATATTATATTTTTTTTATAGTAGGGTAACTCACCTAATGATATTAATTTTGTGTCACAAAATAGACCTTTTATTGTAAGATTTATTTTTTTTTAAGTGCGAAGACCTAGAATTCCAGTTTCACGTGGACATAATTTAATCTTGTCCATTCTGCATGACCAGTCAATGCCTCATATTGTGAATGTATGCCAATAATACCTTCACGGATGCAATGTTGGCTTTGTTCATGTCCGGGATTGTTTCTTCTTATTGTGAGTAAGCAAGGAAACACTACTTCTCTATATTAATTTGTTTGCTTTTTCAAGAAAGTAGACAAGGTCTGTGAAACAAGTGCATTACTAATAAAAATGTAGGGGTTTTTGCAAGAAAACTTTATATTTTCCTTGATCACAAAATTGCATTATAATTTCTAGATAAGGCTATCAATTATAAGACTAGCAAATTAAGAGGACCATTATATGATCCATTATGGAAGACAGGGAATTATTTTTGTCACCAAGAAAATGTTTTAACTTGTAATAACTTCCCACCTGTCTTTGTTTTGTATCCTTTTCATATCATTTTGTTTGGTATTAGGCAAGTCTTACCCTCCTTCAAGTCTCCTTCTCTTACCAATGTCTTAATCTCAGGAATGGATATTGACTGTCTGCATAGTGATTTGTGTTCTAGTGATGGAGAGCTCTACTGAAGAGCTGGACTGCATTTTTAGGAAGCAGATGTTGCTCTTCAAAGCTGCTTTAAAGTATACAACTAAAATGTCCTGTGGTACTGGCTATTAAAATTTAGTTTAACATAGTTAGTCACACAAGCAGGGTGGCTTTCATGTTGCAGGATTTTTCTTTTTTTCCCTTTTTTTTTTCTTCCCTACTTGGACATTTATGTGAAGATCTGATTCATCTGACTTCTGCAGCTTCTGGCAAGTCCTGAGTTCTCCTGCCAGGAGGTTCCTGCCAGGAGTTCTGTGGTAGACAGTGACCTCATTAATTGGATCTCCTGGCGCGCTTAGTGCAGCGATGCTTAGCTATTTCAACCTGAGAGTGACTCTAAATACACTAAGCAGAGTTGTTTTGTACAAGTGGTTGGTCAGACTTGATACTTGCTTTTTTTTCCCCATCTCTTCTTCCTCACTCTTACAATTTTAGCATTGGTTGGCCTATAGTATTATCTTCCCATGTTTATTTACCATTACCTTTGATCAGTGACCCTAGGAGTAATTTTCTAGTTGCTGTTTATTTAAAGAAATAATAATAATTGAGTTCATTAAATACCTTTTGGAAACTTGACTGTTTCTTGGTTTCATTGGAAGACCATGGCAAGGGTACAGAAGTAAAATGAATGTCTTCTTTTTAAAACACATGGTGCCATGGGGTGCACTACATGCATTCAGCCCCATCTTAAGAGTGGAGAAATTATGAATTGGATAAGGCTGATGAGTTCCATGGTGAGATTTTTCTGGAACAAACTTAAATCTGTCTTTCCAATTGTGTGGTATAGATTAATTTGAGATTATTAATTGACATAGAAGTGAATAAAATTGTTAACTTCTCCCTGAACCACACATGCCAACTCTGGGAAATTTTAGTTTGGTGAATTAGTTTTATTGCAATTGTTTTCTCAAACTTTACTAAGCTCTCTCTCGTTGTAAACCTTGCTATCCTCCTGATGGGATTGAACATTGTGACTGCTGGACTATGGAAGCGGCTATAACTATCTGTGTGAATCCTTTGAAAATATTTTTTTTTTTTTTAAAAAAAGACATAATAAAAGATGAGACAATCTCAGAGTTTGGATACTCTGTATAAACTTAGCAGCATATTTTTTCACTATTTTTATTGACCAGACTGCACTGTCTGGATTTTAGTTTTTTGTTCTTAATATCACCCTTTTTTTTCTTTTCTTTTTTTCTTTTTCTTTTTTTTTTTAGGGGGGAGGGCTTTTTATTTGTTTTGGAGTTGGTTTTTTTGTGGGGGTTTGGCTTTTATCAGTGTGTACTACAGCATTCACTTTTTTTTATTTGTTTAGGGTCAAATCCTTGGCCATGTACATGGAGCATCAAGAGCCACAGAAATATGAGGTTTGTGCTGTTTCTGCATACCATTGAGTGTCAGGGGGGCTGGAGGCAGCTGCTCCATGCTCAGGTCCTATGACAGCAGACACATTATAAATGTATTCTTATGGTTTTTACTCAAACAGTCAGGTGGGGAGCTGGGATTAATGGGGTCTGTAATTCGCTTGGAATTCTCTTGAGACTTCTATGAAGGATGGTTATGAAACAGCCACTTGTTCTCTTTCTTTCCCTGTCTTTGTCTTCCCTCTGGTGTTTTACCCTGAAGTATTGGATGGTGGGGATCAAGCCATGGTCAGTTTTGTAGCATCATCATTATGAGCACAGAGCTTTTGAAGTCAGTTTTTACCTTTGTCTTTCTGCTGTTTTGTGTTAAATGTAATAGTATGTTATGTATAAATATACGTATACCTTTTACAACACCTAAGCAATGAATTGTTTGGTGTGGCCTTGGGGAACTGGATAATCTCAGTACTCATACTGGAGGTTTTACTCTGTGAGCCACAGGAAGTGTTAAATCCCAGGTTTCCTGGTAAAGGCATTAATCTGCTATGGGTAGATGGAAAGACTCGTTTTCAGTTTAAAATATGAGACGAGAGCATTTGAATTTTCTGCACATAGTACACAACTGTTTTAAATAATAATAGTAATAAAAAGATAAGAACCATAAGCTCAGCCTATGAGTACAAAACCCTACAGTAAGCATAAGTTAAAAAAAAAAAAAAAAATCCGTGAAGGAACATACTTTGCAAAATTCTGAGGAAAATTTAGCAGTCCAGCTTAGTTTTACTGAGATGCTCAATAAAAAGGCAAGCTGAACCCTAGAATTTCTATGGGCTCTTACCAACCATACCCAAAAGTTGGTGGAGCAGTGATGGGAGGAGTGGGAAAATGTCTTTTATTTTAAATGAAAAATTATTTTATCTTTTGTTCATGTATTTTTTCATAGTATATTGCTTGTCACATGCAACAATTCTTCCCACCCATATTCCATTTGTACTCATGTGCTGAGTACTTATATTTCTTTCTCTGCTTATAGCAGAAATAATTTTAGCATTTAAAACATTAGTATGCTGACAGTTTAGTTCAAGAGTACTTTTTGATTTCTCCTAATGCCAACACTGTTGATTTCTAGACCAGTGCCTCAGTAAATGTTGCCTTATTTTCATAAATTTTGTGATGGTTTATGATTTTGACGATTCAGGCTGGTAACTCCTGGAACTCTTATTTTAGTTCTTGTGCATCCACAATGCCTTAATTTAAAAGCTTATCTTTAAGGTAATAATAATAATAATAAAAAAATATGCCCAGAAGGGGAGTTTTTTCCCAAAGTGGTGCATATCCCAATTTCTACTTTTGCCAGCTATGAGTTTTCAAGGATTAGGCAAAGAGAACAAGTAAATAATGAAGTATCTGGTGATTTTTATTTTTTTTTTCTTACTGATATTAAAGCTCCTGTAAGTTTTGGAATGACCAGTTTTGCTTTTAATATCCTTTTGGCTACAGAAAAATCACTGCTGAAAGATAAAAGAGAAATAGTTTCAGTACCACACTTGGATGAAGTAGGTTTGCTTTTGCTTTATATTCATTGGAAATCTTTCTGAATGTTAGCTAGTCCTTACAGCTCCTAACAGGCTCTTTTTAAGTTGGGAAAGACTTTGATGGTTGAGTGTGCCAATGAGTTGAACATGCAAAACCTACGTGTGGTATTTTGTGATAACTGTAAAAAGAGTTAGGAGAGAGATCTCCACATCACAGTCGGTCCTGTACAAGACTAAGACCAGTACCAAGCAGTGACTTTCCCCAGGCTGCGCTTTATATGCAAAGTGGATAAGAAGCAATATGGGCTTGAACCCCACAGCATTCCAATCGCTAAACAAAAAAGAGAAGTACCTTTCAAGGAAGAAAAGATGAGAAGCAGTGCAGAGAAAGGAAGCAGAGAAATCATATAAAATAACTTTTGCAAGGGGAAAAATATTCAATTCCCTCTAATTTTAGTTAAATGAATACAACAGTAGGATGTTTGCAAGGTGAGCCAGTTAGTGTGTATCATTGTGTGAACTTGGTTGTTGGCCAAGACAGAAGGGTGCCCAGGGTTAGAGGAAGAAGGCAAATAGCTGAAGCTTGTGTATGGTGGGTCCAACCAGGACAATCTCCTTGGTTGTGGTGCTTGGAGCGTACCGTGCGATGCAGTCTGCTGGCGGAGGATTAAGACAGGATGTGCTCTGGCAGAATACAGCTGTGGCCTGGCTGTTGTATGGTGTATTGACACATTCTAGTAAAAATTCTTTAAATCTCACTTGTGAAGCTTTGATCTGTGAAATTTATTTTTGTGATGTATAGCGCTAACAAGTCACATGATGTTTCAGATGTATTTAGCCAATATAAGTAAATAAAATCATGGACATGAAATACACCCTTTTAAAGCCCATTATTTTGATCTGAATTAAATTAAATTTAATTTAGTTTGCCTTGAATTCAGGTTTCTTTTTATAGTAATAAGTTGATTATCTTAATTAATTTTTATACACTAGTAATTTAAAATATTTTGAAGTATAAGTTGTTGCTTTAGTGTCACAATGCTTGAAAAATAATGTGAAACATGCATAACTAAGAAAAACTTGAAATAATGTGAAAACTATTAGAAGAGCAGAGGAATTGTTTCAGAAAAATTATTACTTAAGTAACTTCCAGCAACAACATCCTTAAAATAGTTAACTCCTTTAAAGACAGTAGTTCAGACTACTTTAACTGTAAAGCAGAGAAGTTAATTGAAGTTAATCTTACGTTTTTACAGTATTTATAGTGAAATACTTTTCTTTCATTTTGAAGATTTTCTGAGTGTTTTAGGGCTACATAGATAATTAGATCCCTTTTACCCATATGTCAGCTTAGTCTGTAAGATGATGGTTGAAAGTTGAGGATTAAGAAAAATACTTTTTTTAGTGTTACTTTTTCATAAGTTGTGATAGCCTTAGCAACATCCAAGCACCTTTAATAGTTGTAACGCTGATTTCATGATAAGATACTACTGAGCTTCTTACCAGCTTACTGAGCTTTATTATTCTGTCTTGGAATGAAAATGCTGTACTTGGTCATTAAGGCATATGGTCCGGCTTTACTCTGATATCATTCTTCTGGTACCAGTTTTTAACATGACAGATGCATATGGAGACTGTGTTGTAATAGCCCAGAATAAGAGAATGTGCTAATATTTTAACAGCCCCCTAGGGCTTTTGGCCGAGTAAGACTACTTTGTGATTTTTGTCTTTGATTTCTTTGGCTTAGTGACTTAACCTGGATGCAGCTCATGAATTTATCCCTGACCTTGAGCAGGGAAGTTAAAAAAAGTTTAGATGTGAACACGGTTAATGGCTATCAAAAATCCTGAACTGTGCCTGGCTTCAGTTATCTGTGGAAAAAGATGAAGAGAAATGTTTTTTTTTATTTTTTAGCATATTTTTCTTTTGTCTTCCTTGTTTGAGAAAGTAAACTGTTTGGTTTTGCTTTAAATTTATTTTCCTAGTTTTGCAGCACTAAATTTATTCTGGAGAAAATACTGACCCAGAGCAGACTCTCCTGTGGAGCCCGAGTAGATGACTCCATTTCTGCAACTACTTATTATTCCTTACGCCTTCCACCTCCTGGCCCAGCTTTCTGCAGTGGCCAGGTTGTTCACCCCAGGCTTTTCTCTGGCCATCTCTCTCTCACTGCAGAGCTACTAGGCAGCAGGTACCTGTCCTGGTATTTGGAGTGTCCCCTCAGCTGCTCAAAGAGCCGCCCTGCAGAGAGGGACCTGGGGGTTCTGGTAGATGACAAGTTGAACATGAGCCAACAGTGTGTCCTGGCAGCCAAGAGGGCCAACCATGTCCTGGGGTGCATCAAAGCACTGCAGTGCGAGCTGGTCAAGGGAGGTGATTGTCCTGCTCTGCTCTGGGGCAACCTCACCTCGAGTACTGGGTGGAGTTTTGAGCACTTCAGTATAAAAAGGATATAAAGCTACTAGAGAGTGTCCAGAGGAGGCCACTAAATTGGTGAAGGGCTTGGAGGGGAGGCATATGAGGAGAGGTTGAAGTTTCTTGGTTTGTTGAGCCTGGAGAAGAGGAGACTGAGAGGAGATCTCATCGTGGTCTAGAACTTCCTCACAAGGGGAAGAGGAGGGGCAGGTGCTGATCTCTTCTCCATGGCGACCAATGCCAGGAGCAGAGGAAATGGCAGGAAGGTGTGACAGGGGACATTTAGGTTGGACATCAGGAAAAGGTTCTTCAGGCAGAGGGTGGTGGAGCACTGGAACAGGCTCCCCAGGGAGGTGGTCATGGCACCAAACCTGACAAGATTCCAGAAGCATTTGGACAAGGCCCTCAGACACATGGTCTGAATCTGGGGATTGTCCTATGCTAGGGCAAGAGTTGGACTCATGATCCTTGTGGGTCCCTTCCCACTCACAACATTCTATGATTCTATGCTTCTATTCAGCTTTCTCATGGAGGTGGGACCAAGGGGTGAGTTGACCCTGGGTGTCCAGGGAGCTCTTGTAAAAATAGTCACCACTTCTGGGGATAAGGTTCACAGTTGTAGCAAATCTATTGGATTTCTGTGAAGTTGTAGAGCTGAGGAGAAGTCATAAATTATGTTGGACAAATATATGTGTATCAGCGTTACTTTTTTGTCACAGACACTGTAACTGTTTGAAGTTTTGCTTTTTTCCATTTCTCTGATTCTTTTTTTAAATGTAGCTTTGATGAGCCTGTTTGAATTGGGAATTACATATTCTGATGCTTTTAAAATATAAATGTTTTGGAGTTGTACAACAACTGCTAAAATGCTTCGTAGTAAGCTATGCTTTCCCCCCAACATGTATTTCCCCCATCAGTCCCAGGTGACCCACTTTCCATCTGGGTAAATGAGTTTTCCAATAATGCATCCAGACCTGCAGTTCCTCTGCTTGTAATCCATCTGATGGATCATGTAACTGAGAGATGATGGAGTTGTTGAATGACAGCACCATTTCTCCAGAGAGACCCACCCACAGAAGAGGAGAGGGCTGGAAGGTATTGAGAGACAGGAAGGCTCTTTGCAAGGGTTTGCTGAATTATTTTAAAATCAAATGCTTTAATTCTTTTTGTAGGCATTTCAGATCAATAGAAAGGAGATAAAATAGTATGGTTTGGATTGTCTGATAGATACTACAGAGAGTTCATTTTCTGCCAGAGGACTTGATCTGATGGAGAAGTCACCAATAGCTCTGCTGTACCTCCGAAGGGAGAACCTGGATTTGACTCAAACTATACCATAGGTACTTTGCCTTGACAGCTTAATTTATATTTTGCCAAATCTTCTCATCTTCCTTCTCAGACTGTGGCTTTTTTTAACGATTGTTTCAATAGGAGAATATAAAATTTACTTACATATCTGTCGTATTAAAATACTATATAATAGCAGAGACGTTGAAACAACAGACTGTTGTAGACCCTTGTTCAAGAAGTCCAGATAATTTAATGAGGAACAAAATCCTTGATATTTTACAGGGATCACAGCTTTCTACCAATAGCGAACAGCCTCCCCAACAAGTATTCAGTTTTAATGAAACAAACTAAAAAGTATGAATTACTAAATTTAAAAGCTGTGTTTTCAGTTATAATCTGTGTGATTTTTGTTTTTGGATAAAGACTCCCTGCTAGTTTGGGGTTGTTCTGTTCTGCTTGAGATAATCATCAACTAATAGCTAATTCAATACAATGATCAATTCAGTTGCAGATTACTGTAGCATTCACCAGTAAAAATAAATATGCCCAAACTGTACATACCCAAAGCAGTGTTTAATTCTAATACAGATTATGCTGAATGTTTTACAAATTTGCATAACTTGTTTGCGGTCTCATGATCAAACCAAGATAATGAGATCTTGTGATAGTTTCACTGGGCTAGCCCTTGGGTAGCATCCAACACAGCCGTTCAACCACCCCCCCCCCCCCGCCCCCCCACCACCCAGGTGATAGGGGAGAGGATTGGGGCAAGGGTAAGGTGAGATCAGAACAGTTTAATAATAGAAATAAAAGAAAACTTAAAATAATACTAATATTAAAATAGTAGTGATAATGATAACAGTAATAAAATATACAAATGAGTGATACCCAGTGCAACTGCTCACTTCCAGTGACAAAAATGCAAACACTGGGATGTTCTCAGTGTCTCTCTCAAAACAAGTCCCAGGCTGGAGAGCAAAATGCAGCACTATTCTGACTACTGAAAAAGACACCCAGCTCTGTTCCAGCTAAAAACCAGGACAGATCTAAACACCAGGATTTAAGCTGAGGCACAAATAACACACTGTCTCTAAATGCTTTAGGCTGCCTTACTTTAACATATGCAACTCTTTTAAATATTGCAACTTCAATCCCCAATAAATAGGATTTTAAAAGTATGAAAAGAGGTGATCATAAAAGAAAGAACACTTATTGTACTGGGTAAAGTCTTTTGGAGGTGATTACTCCCTCAATAAAACACTGTGTTCAGCACTCTTGTGGCAAAGGCATCTGTCACCCAAACAGATGTCACCCCATAAACTGCAAAATATAACTCTTTTTTTCCATTCTGTGTGGATGAGTGAAGTCTTCAGGTTGCTAAACTCAGTGACATTTGTTTAAGTGACAGATGTTCATGTCTAGTAGCCCTCAACGAGGAGGTGACCTTGTTGTCTTAGTGGGAATTCTGTGTCAAGTGCTATAATTATTGTACGCAGAGAATATATGTCTTTATGAAGGATTAAATTCATAAGGATGTTTTTACACTTCAGATTGCTGTGCATGTAATGAAGAGGCTTGGAAAAGATAGCAAGCTTTCAGGGTTTGATTATAACCTGCCCTAAATAGAACAAGATTAACTCAATGAGGTCTGTAGATGTAAAAAAAACCCAAACAGTGGAGGATGAATGCTGTAACAACAGGCCAAAGACTCAGTTTTTTGAGCTTGTTCATTTCTCCTGCATGGCTTAGATGTTATAATCAATCCAGCCTGGAGGATTCCTTTGCTGAGGAACATCAGTATCTGCATGTATGGCGAGTGCTTTTGGTCTGAAGAACCGAACTCTCCAAACATTTCTGTTTGGTCAGTCTAACTCGTAGTGCCTGGTGCTGTCCTCACCAGGCAAACATTTAAGCTTTGTTTACACATAGTTTAGTCTAGGAAAGATGATGAGAGTTTTTCCAGCAAGCTGGATTCTGCTTGGATTAGGGTTAGGATGGGCACATTTACTTGGGGAAAATGATGGTTCAGATGGTTCAGTCTTCACTACTGTTGTCTTTGGTAGGCATATTGGTTTCTGTGCATACATTCTGAATTTAGCATTTGTTCTTTGTCATGAAGATATTCTGAGTCCCCAAAATGTTCTCTTTGGATAGGTAATCTCTACCTAACTCTTCCTTTTGAGCATGACTCATCTACATTCAATAGCCCCTTTATTTTCTGCCCTGCTAGCCCCTTTATGTTCTAGCTGGTTTTAAATCTCTGTCACTTGTAGTACCCAAAAAGTTCTGTGACAAACAGTCCTGCAATGTACTCACATACGGTCTCAAAGCAGCCTCCTCAGGCTTGCTAATCACATGCTTACTGTTTTTTCATAGTGAAAGAAACTAAATAGCAGTTTCCTTTTCACCTTCTCTAGGTTATTTCATAATATGAAAAATCATAAAGAAAATACTTAGAATTCCTGAGATGGTTATTTAATTACAAATTCAGAGACAGCGTCTTGAACATCTCGATCTTTATATGTGAACTTCTTGCAGATATTATTCCAAAAATCTTTTTGAAGTAGTACAAAAGACCAAGCCTTTCAGTGTAAGTGACATTTGGCAATGACTTTTTTCTTGGTTGATGGTTTTTTTAATGGTGAATTCTTAGTTTCAGCAAGGAGTTTTGCATATGAATTGGAAGTGTAGTACTGGGGTCCATATACATACAACATGTTCCTCATGTACAGTGTGGATCTTTGGCTCTTTGTTTCAGTAATTAGGTTGTGTTAGAGAGAATCCAGGTTTTGGTGACATGGTGTGTGAATGAGTGCAGCAAGAATTCAGTGATTGCAGTGTTGGTGCCTACGCATAAAAACAAACAGAAGTTTGATTTTAAAAAAGAAGGGCAACAAACATTTCTGTAGGAATGTGCTTGTATTTACTACAGAAATACATACAGAATGTGGTAGTCATGACTGCAATAAGATTATGCTTCCAAGAGGTAAAAATGAAAATCAGTGTTTAAGCATCTGTGTTTGGGTCCTCCAATAACCAATGGTCTTCTTTTTTTCTTTGGTTTTGGGTTTTTTGTTTGCTTATTTATTTGCGGGGGTTTGTCTGGATTTTTTGTTCATTTGTTTTGGTTTTACACTGTTGGACTTAATATTTTGGCACTTTAATTTCTTGTCAGCAAACTGGGATTAGCAGAACACCTCTGAGAAACGATGTGAGGGTTAATGTATTAGCATTAAGCACTATAGAAAAGCCATTGAGCAAAGTAATAACACACTGCTTAAATCTCAATTACATTGTGTGCAATTCCGATTTTATTTACTTCCTTTTTTGCCACAGGTCACTTAAAGTCTGGGTTACAAGTCTCAAGCCATTTATATATTAAGATTTTGCTTGCATATCTAGTTTTGTCAGCTTAAGAAGTCAGTCTTCATAAGTAAAATTTCATCCATTTTTGAGAACATAGTTTGTAGTGGTGTATTAATCATGTGGAAGTTGACTGCAGAGACCAGCTTAGCTCTTGTCTATGTATTTTGTCACACTGATTCTTCTACTACTTAGCTTAAAAAAAATGAATACAGTATATGAAATTTTCATAACTTTTTATTCCTTACAGTTTTCTAAAATTTAATTTAAAGTGAACAAATTAAAAGTGTGTTGATTTATTGTATGAAAACCAAAATTATTAAAACTAGTCTGAAGATAAGTTGCTAATGCAACAGATTCTCAAGATGCAGATTTTTAATTGCCTCAGTTTTTTCTTTAGCAATGTTTCCAGTGCAGTGAAAACATGCCAAAAATGAAGCATCTTGTATAAAATAAACTCAATGAGTTTAAAGTCCTTTTAGTCCAAATATATTTTGAAGGATTCTCATCCTTTTAGCTAGGAGTCTGCATTTGTCAAGCACAATGTCTTTATTAATTTTATTCATTACAGGAAAATTACTCCAGTTAATGATCTGACAGGTTTTTTTACTAGCAGGGATCGTGGCAAATTCTACATGTTCTTGTGTGTTTTAACTTACTGCAGGGACCTGATCTATGCAGTATCTGTGTACCAGTTTCAACCCAGACTGTTTCGCAGTGGAGGATTTTTATCTTTCAGCCTGGTGTATTCACATTGCACGAGTCATCAGCCAGCTGCTGTTTTTTTGACTACTGTAAATATACCCTGCTCTTTCCTGTGAGCATTGGAACTATCATGATGCCCAGAAATTTGATTTATAGTGAGGCGAGGAAAGGCAGACCCTGTCTTTCTGTGTGACTTCACAGAAAAAGAAAACCTAATTGAGGAGTCCTTTGTCTTTATCCCCGAAATACTCTTACAAACAGAGTGACCTTCTTACTTTTCATCTATTTCCTCTTTTCTTTTTATGATAAAGGTACAATATATGCATTTCCACACCCATTTTTAACCCTAATTTCCTATCAGCACATTGACTGTTCCCTGTTTTTTTAAGATATAATGCTACTTCTAACATCTCCTGTTATGTTAAAATCATCCCTTTAGTAACTTAAGGGAAGACCAGCATTATGAAGCATCAGAAAACCTTCACAGAAATAGTACATTTAGAGTTGACTCTGTTCTGTATTTGGTTACCCTTGTATTACTTATTATTTCTTCTGGATTTTACACATTTAAGTATGGAGATCCTTCTAGATCCTAAATATGTTAGGTATTTGCAAACTGGTTTTCATGGCAGATGACTGTGTAGAGCCTGAAGAATTTGTAAAGCTTATCAACTTCTGTGAATGTTAAATACCGAGATGTAAAAGCTGGTAGGAATGGTAGCAAGACAGCTCACAGAAAGAAGATATGCATACAGAGTATCTTTTAAAGGTTTGGAATTTTTTTGTAGAGTATATGCTTGGGATATTTGGATATTTTAGTTTCTTGTACTTCACATAGGGAATTCTGGTTTAGCTCTGGGCTTTTTTATATGTAGGTACAAAAGTAGAAGGTAGAGTGTAGAGAATCGATCAAAAAGGTAATATCTAAGTTTTTCCCTAAATATTTTTTTACTTATCCAAGGACATAAAAATAGGAAAATGGGAAAATTTTTTCTTGCTATAATCTAACTCATTTGCTAAGTTCCCTCTTTGCTGCTTCACTAAGATACGTGGATCTCGTTTGCACCACAGCTGCAAAAGCCAAGTCACTGGGCTATGTGTCAACCCGTGTCCAGAGCTGTGCCATGGAAATGGAAGGATGTCACTGCTGGCATTTAAGTACCAAACCTTCAATATACCATTTTCTGAAAATGGATCTTTTTCTCTCAGATATTTGTATTTGGATTATTTTCAAATGTTACTTAAAATCTTTTGGGAAGATGCCATTTGTTCACTCTTGTCATTTTTCATTTCTTCCCATTTTCTCTTAACAGGCATGATATTTCTAATTTGAGTTTCCTACCCCAGCTAAGACCAGCTGTGAAAAATTATTTTTCAGTAGCTCTACGGGGCTTTTGGCAGACCTTTTATACAGTCGATGTGCTTGGCTTCCTGGGGGATTGCTGCTACATCTGTCACGGGATTGTGCTACTCATGGCATACATGTGTACTTATCTCTCAGTGCATTTTTATTTTTTTCCTTTTGAATGCCAATACAGGTCTTTGTTACAGTTTTCTGAAGATGTGTTTGGGTTTTTAGCAGCATCACAAGCTATGCCAAGGTGACTGTTTTACCACTCAGCTCGACAAAACAGACTGCAAGCATTTCCAAAGTTACTAGTTCAAGCTGCTGCCAGTACGATGGCTCTGACTCTGGTGGTTACTGTGCTGCAGCAATGCTGTTTGTGTTGAACAATTACAAAATATGTTATTATAATAATATAGAATATAGAAATTGAGGCTACAAAAACCGTACACCTAATCTCACTCTATAGGGTGCTGTCTTCAGGACGGAGAATGCAGAGTCCCAAAAGGGGATATACCCTATACATCCACCTTTCCTACGCACGTCCTGTCACCTTGCTTGTCGTGTTCCTTAGTCGAGAGGCAGCTCCCTAAGCTTGTCCCCAAGCAAAGGTCTTGTCTTTTTTGCTAAATGACTGTCATCCCCTTTTCTGAAAAGCTTTTCAAACAGTTCCAAGTTTTCCAGCCTTTTCAAGGTAACCTGCTAGTGTCTAGCTAGCGCTGGATGTCGTGGATTAGATGTAACGTTTTTAAAACATCCTCTAGTGTTTTGCCAAATGGTTTCAGAGCCTAGTGCATCTCTGCCATGCGGATGGGTGCCAGCAGATCTCTTAATGGAGTGATGAAGACTGCATATGGAAAGGGACTTGGAGCTTTAACGAGGCAGCCCTGACTGAGTGCATGCAGTGAAAACCTCTTTACCGTCGTCCCTGCGTACCGGCTCAAATGATCCTGCTTTGCTGCTCAGTCCCATTCTGTTAAAAACCTCAGTGCAGGAATGGTGAAAGTAGATTAGGATAATTATTAATCATGAGTCCTCTGTCCACCTCACTTCCTCATCTGGAAGAAATTATCCCCTGCTTAAGTTCAAGTGTGTTAACTGCTCTGCAACTTAACAAGCACTTAATCTTCAGGCTCCTAAAGATGTCCTCTCATGCCTTCACATTTTCATCATCTTTAGGCTGCTTTGTCTGCTTTGCGTTGCTTTAAAAAAAAAATAAATCAAACACTTGACAATCATCCAAATTAAAGATCCAGAAAAAATCATTTTAGGCCTTTAGTAGGTGACTTGTGAAATAAATATTTCCTGAGGGTTGATCCATTTTAGCACACTGCGAGTGCTGCTTTGAAATTTAGTATTTGATATGGGAATATTACAGTTCTTTCCACAGATAAATTTTCTTATGTATCAACATTCCTTCTCTAAAATACTGTTTCTGACCTGTCCAACTCCTGTTTCTTTTGCAGCCTGTGTATGTGCACATAGATTTCTTTATTATTTAATATTTATATATGAGTAGTCTTCTAAATTTCAAGTTACCTACTGCAGGCTATTATGTCAGATAGCAGTCACAGTATTAGAAAAAAAAAAATATTATACTCGCTTAATCACTGGGATGTGTTTTTAATCTGCTTGGATTAGGAGAACAGATTATAGACCTGACCGCAAACTGTATATAGCCATCAGGGCAATCTGTCTAATGCAGCCAGAATGCACAGGAGATGGGTCTAGTGTGAAACTCTGTAGTATAAAATCTTTGTAGTGTAAAATATTCTGTTACTGGTGCCTTCCTCCTAGTGCTGCACTGTACACTGCCAGTATGTCTTCTTGAGACATGATCTGAAATTCAGTTCGTTCAGCGTGTTAACTTGCCATTTGGTGCTGAAGCTGGAAATTAATACCAATTTACTTTAGCGACATGGTATGAAATTATCTCTGTATTTGCAACTTGGTTTGTGAAGTGAGTTAATGTTCTTACAAATAAAAAATAAATGCATTATATTGCAATGTGCCTTTTTTTTGGCAGGAAGTATATAAATTACATGTGAAGTTAATATTTATGTTAACAGACGTAATTCAGGAAACTCACAACCAATTAAATGTTTCAAGCCTATTGTTTTTTAATACATTGTGCCCAATTTCTCTTGGTGCATTGAATTAAAGATCTCTAGTAACATTTGTGCCAGGGAAGAGTTCAGTCTGTTGGGACAGCACTCAGCCAGACTGCAGAAGAATTTCCAGGCAGGGCTGTAAACACTACAGTGTGCTTTGCTGCTGCCTACCAGGGTGCAAGGGCACGTTAGGGCAAGGCAGGCTTTTAGTCTGCATCTCTTACATCTGTAGGTCCAAGTATATTGGAACCCTTCTTACTCAACATTTTAACGATTCAGTAGTTAAATAACAAAATAGATCATTTGTGAAGGGGAGGGATTAAAGGAGTTAATGGCTGTATTTGCTTTCAGAGGCGTGTGTACCCTCCATCAAAATAAATTAGTCTCTCAGGCTTCTGCGGAGAGTATTAGACCTAACATCTTCTTAATATATTCTAAAGCTGTGTGTCTGAGAGAAGAGAATTAAAGGATTTTAAATTTCTAATTACTTCAGATGTAATTAATTTCCTCTTTTTTAAAAAATAAAATTGGATGGGAAAATGTGGTTTAAAAAGGCAGAGATAATGTGGAGGGGAATAACTGTTATCCTGTGAGAACTGCCGGAAAGCACTGAATTAATGATTTTATTTTGTACATAGCAATTAGTCGTAGCAGGACTTTACAAATATCAAGTCAGCGCTTCATTTTTGTTTGAGAAACAACTCGCCTTTTACTACAGTGAGCCTTGTAGCGTCCTTAGGACTAGCACCCTGTATTCAAATGCGCTGCAGTCTTACAGAGGGTACCTGGAGAGCTTCATCCCAGGTGCGAGCCAACTGCTGCCTGCCCACAGGGATCTGCTGTGTCTGCAGGGAGGTGAAACGGCAGCAGAAAGAACTCATGACAGTGCAACTAACCCTAGAGAGAGTTATTCTGAGTCGCCCTCTCTGTAAGTTTATAGCTTGTGACATTTGACTGGGGGTTTGTGGCAGCCCTCGAGATTTATCAGCACTACCTTATCTCCCCTTTATATCTTGCAATAAATTTAGAGAATTCCCAGCTCCTGACTTCTGTCTGCATTGCTAGCACAAAACGTCAATTGTACTGAATTTCCCAGAGATGTGTTTAACTACTTGCAGGTCAGCGATGAATCCACCAGACAACTGCCTCTGCTTTGACCAATTAAGAGCACGCTAAAACTAATAAATTTAAATTTTGTAAGAAGACTTGCTGTGTGGCCTTTGGGTATTCCCCAAGCACTGTCAGTATTATCTCTGGATGGCACACAGCTCAGTGCTGAGTGAAGGCTAGAAACTGATAGATGCTGCACTCTGCTGCCGCAGTAGTAACTGAAGATCTGTCTGCTAGGATGTCTTCCATATCTCACTGCTTTGTTTTCAGAAAAAAGAAGATGAAAGAAACTCAGTTATGGGGACCAGGCACTTCATTGAGAAATTGTATGGCAGTAACTTGACATAAAAACAAAGTCTACTTAGAAAGTCTTTAACCTTGGTACATTAAAAGAACATACTCAAATTAAGCCATGGGCTGTAAAGTCTAATTTCTTACTCTCCTATTTTTGTGACAAGGGAATTAACCGTACTCAATTAGCCCACAAGTGGAGGTTAACAGAATCGGATTTGCAGTACAGCTTTTCCTATCATCCAGAAGTTCAAAAGCCTCTTTCTTCCCACGGCTCTGGATGCGCAGGAAAATCCACGCTGGCTTGCCTGATCACAGGAAAGATTCTCTTACAAACCTGGGTCCTTTTCATCAGCATTCTCTTACACAGCTAGCCCCATCTGTTGGGTGAGATCATGGCTTTCAAGTATAAGACAAATAAACCTGAAGTATTGACAGTCCCTTCCAGGCTAGATGTACCTGGGGTAACCTCAGACCTCTGCATGTCAGGCTCAGATGTCTTGTTTAAGCCTGTGAGCCTTCTGCTGGAGGATGCTCATGAAGAAATGCTGCTTCTTCCCACCCCCTGCTCAGAGACAGCAGTGAGGCAGGATTGCAAGCAGGCAGTCTTCAAGGAGTTCTTTAGTAGTAGGTTGCTTTGTTGTGGGAATTATGATCTAAGATGTTAATTGAATTCTTTCTCATCATTTTGCTTTTCTCTTTAGTGTTTCTTTTCAAATAAAAATCTCTTCCCTTGATCTTACCATCTATATGTATGCATTGTAAAAGGGATCTTTGGAGAATTAGCTGCTGATACTGATGTGTATGTAGGAAACGTACATGAAATGTGCTTTTCTGTGTGTGTTTTGCTTGTTTGTGGTGGTGGTGTTGGGTTTTTTTATTTGGCTTCCAATTTCTTTAAATTTCATGGAATGGCAAAAAGTGCATCTTAACACCAGGGTAAATTCCTTGTAAAGTTTCAGTTGCAGTCCTGAACTGCAAAGTGACTAGAGTTTCCCAGGGGAAGAAATCTAATAATTATTTTGGTGTGGACAAAATAACTTACTTCTCCTTAGCTTTGTTTGTAAAAACAATTCTACACAGCTCTCAAAACCATTTCTACTGTGGTTTTCCGTAAGATTTCTTCTGTCCTAAGTAATAGCAGGGAAAAGTGTGTGTGTTGGAAAATAATGGAAAGTGTTGGGGAAACTAAACAGTAGTTTGCAGCTAGCTTTTTTCCTATTAGCTATTTTGCTAGTTTTCAGTTGTCTAACTGGTTTGCTTACCTGGCATTCAGCTAGATTCACACGTACAGAGCCTAAATATCAGAGGTGACAAGATATTTCTTGCTCAAGGCTCATTCTTTGGAAAATAATCTTTTCTGAAAGAAAGTGTTCTGCTATGTGGAAATGGAGATTTCTAACTGGAGTTCTCTACTGTGGTTTGTTGTTTTTTTTTTCTTCCCAGCATGTTCAGTTCTCATTTCTTGCTAAAGACTTTTCTTCTTTCAAATTACCTTGTTCTTATTCGTGTTTATGCTGCTGTCCAAGGCTACTGGAAGCAAGTTAAACAAGTCACTGGAATAAAGCGAGGTTAATCTCCAGTGTTTTTCTATAGCTCAGTGTAAGTGACAGTGTTTATAACCTGCTTCCAGAGAAACAGAACTAAAGCTTTAAAGGAATGAGGATGAAGGAATGAAATACAAAACTAATAAATGTTGCATAAGGCTTTTTTTTTTTTTCTCTTTACAGTGCTACATCTGCAGTCTCGACTCACTACAGCAAAATGGCAAAAAGGAAAATGTCCATTTAATAACCTTCTTGCCACCACAAATCTGTATTTGAAAGCATTTTCTTATGCAGTATGATGTGCTAAAATAGTTGTTAGAGCTGTTTAAGTCAATACGTCCTAAGCTGGGACGAATAATGGTCCCTCCTGAGAGGAGTTGTGCCCAGCCAGGAGATTCTGGTACTTCTACTCATGCCAAATAGTAACTTATTTTGGAATAAGGAATCACTTTATCTGTGTAAAGGAACTGGAACCTGTTATGTTCTTACATAGTGTAGCACTGCAGTGCCATGCTCTGCAAAGCACTGATGCTACAGCGTGGTTGGGAGGTAAGGAAGTTACTTGCTTCTTACAGAGGGGAATGGAAGTACGAAGATTCAGTCCCGGGGAAAAGGTGGTCACCATCATGAACAGCATTGTAGATGCTAATTTTCTGGTGCCTTCTCCCTGTTTGCCTGTCACCTGAGGTTGTCCTGGAGCCTCCAATTTCATAAATAGGCAGAGTGAGGTTCTTCAGATCAGGATCCCAATGAGCCAGAGGAGTGCCAGAGTAATTCATTAAGAAGCATTGAGACAAGTTTTAAGTCCAGGAGGAAGAATAATATGATCCAAAGACTGTCACATCCTGGTGCATGGTGTGAGCATAGACAGCAGCAGTTCATGACACCTCGGATGTGACCCTGTACTACAATACCTGCTGGTGTGAGTCTTGGTGGTTCAACATCTTTGTCAGAGACATGGACAGTGGGATTGAGTGCACCCTCAGCAAGTTTGCCAATGACACCAAGCTGTGTGGTGCAGTTGACACGTTGGAGGGACGAGATGCCATCCAGAGGGACCTTGACAGGCTTGAGAGGTGAGCCTGTGCTAAGCTCATGAAGTTCAACAAGGCCAAATGCAAGGTCCTGCACCTGGGTCAGGGCAATCCCAAACATAAATACAGGCTGGACGATGAGTGGCTTGAGACCAGCTCTGAAGAGAAGGACTTGGAGTTGGTGGTGGATGAGAAGCTCAACATGAGCCGGCAATGGGCGCTTGCAGCCCAGAAGGCCAATAACCGTATCCTGGGCTGCATCAAAAGAAGCGTGGGCAGCAGGTTGAGGGAGGTGATTCTCCCCCTCTGCTCTGCTCTCGTAAGGCCCCACCTGGAGTACTGTGTCCAGTTCTAGGGCATCCAACACAAGAAAGACATGGACCTGTTAGAATGAGTCCAGAGAAGGCCATGAGGATGATCCAAGGGCTGGAGCACCTCCAGGTAGGGGGCCTACAAGAAAGCTGGGAGGGACTTTTTACAAAGGCAGGTAGAGATAGAACAAGGGGCAATGGCTTTAAACTGGAAGAGGGTAGTCTTAGATTAGATATTTGGAAGAAATTCTTCACTGTGAGAGCAGTGAGACACTGGAACAGGTTGCCCAGAGAAGCTGGCTGTGGGTGCCTCTTCCCTGTAAGGGTTTAAGGCCAGGTTGGATGAGGCTTTGAGCAACCTGGTCTAGTGGAAAGTGTCCCTGCTGATGGCAGGGGGGTTGGAACTGGATGATCTTTAAGGTCCCTTCCAACTCAAACCATTCTATGAATCTATGGGCAGAGGCAAGTGGAGTTTTTTAATTCTTGAGTAGTTTTGGCATAATAAAGAAGTTGTGCAGTGCTATCAGGACTGAATGATGGTTGAATTGTGCCCAGAGACTGAACCTGAAGCATCTGGGAAGCATTACCAGTGGGAGCTGGGAAGTGTTTTTAAAGCTTGCTAGTGGTCATTTGTGTTCCCATATAATTTAGTTGTTTTTTGTGAAGGGTCAGCATTCGTTTCTCGGGACAGAAGTATAAACTAAAGCTGAGTGGTGCATCTTAGAAAAAAACCCTGGTTACTGCCAAATTAGTCCTTGTGAGCCAAATAATCAACATATTTTTAACCTGGGCCATAGCAAAAGCCCAAATGTAACCATTGGTATCTGTCACTATGTCCCACTGTCATGTAGAGGTCAGTTGGTCTTCCTCCTTGTATATATAGATATATGCATTTAACATCTCACAATCTGTATATAGTTTTTGGTAGCTAGCTATAGCTTAGGTTTGACAAAAAAACCCCCCACTAAATAGTTATTTCTTAAATACTTGGTGTATGATGGACTAATTAAGATGATGTAGAAGCATTAGGAACGTCACTTGTGTAAAAAAGGGTAAAATTGCTTTGTCATTTGTGATTCAGAAGTAGAAATGAAAATGAAGTTGCTGCAACCCCAGCTCAGGACTGTAATGTGATTTGCCATGGTATATGACTGGTTGGAGGGTCGAGTGTTTCCATCATGGAAGTGAAATAAAGGTGAACTGTATAACATGGCTGAAAAGGGGATAGTGCACAAGGACTGGAGAGGCTACCATGGCAATGTTCTTCTGGAACTATCATGGCAGGGTTCTTCTGTGAATCTAGGAAGCAGATGGATTCTGTAAGGGATTCAAGAATTGTAAGAAAAACTCGGGGGCAATGCAGCAAAGATATAAGCACTCAAGTCTATTGTTTCTCAGGGGACTATTCCAAGTGATCCACTGCAGCCAAGGAGAAACTGCTAACCGTGCATTTTACCTTGCAAAGCCAAAAGTGAGCCAATTGCTAAGTGCCTGAAATAAGCAGAAGGAAAAGAGACTTGACGGAGGATAGCTCCTCCAAGAGTTGGCGTACATCACATCCTGACAGTTTTAGATATGACTTTGAAATGAAGATGTTGATGTTCCATGCTGATGCCAATCTTTCAGGTAACTTAGTCATGCTCAGCAATGAGCTTGTATGAATGAGGTGTAGTGGGCTAGTTTGAAATAAGGAGAGCCAGAGGAAGGCCATTTTTATTTTTAATTTTGAAAAACTGGGTGAATCCTGGATTCTGATACATTTGAAGTAAAGCCTCAGATATCAGAATCTGCCATCAGAGGATTTTGCATAGTCAGCCACCCCTTAAATTCAGTTTCAGAACAACAAGAAGTTCATATTACATTGTAGGAGTTAGAGTATTGCTGATACCCACTGCAAAAAATAGCCCTGTATTCTGAATATTTTTGGTAGTTTTAGTTTATTGAGGAAAGTCACTGGCTGTGGCTAAATATATGAGACTACTTAGTTGTACTGGCAATCTTCTGATTAATTATTAGTGTGGAGAGTTTACCTCTAGTATAATTTTGTGTAATATTGTATTAGAATGGTAGCATTATTAATGTTCTGGGAGTTGCTCAAAGACCTATATGCAAAGTTTTTATCATCTTTAGAAAAAGGGCAATTAATTTCTTTGTGCTCAATGAAGTAAGGACATCTGCAAATTATAGTTCTGGTATATAATTACATGTTTTGAGTAATGCAATGAATGCTAATAGAAATACAAACTCTGTAGTGATAAATATATCATCCAAGTCCTGCAAAATAAGCAGACTTTTGTTATCACTATTTTAATTGAATGTAAGTGAACTATTTCTTCTGTTTAAATTTTTCAGATCTCTTTACAGCGTGAAATGAAATTTGGCAGAACAAAACCCCAGCATTGGGATGACTGAGAACATGATTCAGACTTTACTTGTCTTCTTGTCTCAGGTTCACTCAAGAGCAACAAAGATTATCGAATTTATTAATAAAATTTTAAAATTAAGGCTTACTCTAATTCTGCACATGAAGTATTTACCTCCTTTTTAATTTTAAAGGCTAAACACTTCATGATGTGGTAGGCAACTTGCACTAATAAGGTTAGAGTAAGTCTTTCCTTGTTGAGAGTTTCGTGTCTACAAGGATGGGTTGATCTGGATAAGGACTTCTTTTGGACTCAGCTCTCTGTGGCTGTCCTTTGTGAGAGCATCTCATGGACCAAATCTGTCTGTCTAGTGAGGTCAGTTGCCATAAATACTAACACTGATAGTGAAAGGGTTTGTGTCTTGCTCTCAGATGTCATGCAAAGATTCAAAATTTTTATATATATATAACCCACAATATATATACTGTTTAATAATTAAAATATGATGTGAAATCGGCAAAGAAAGCATTAGTTAATGTGTGTGTTTATTGTTATTCAATAGAATGTACCAAGAGGGTGTAGGGGAATAAAGAAGTATTTTTCTCTTTTCTGTGTTAAGTTCTCATACAGTCTATGAGATTTTTGTCTGGATTTTTAGTACTGAGTATTTAACCACCTGATTTGGTTTCTAAGTTTAAAAAAAAAAAAAGACAAAGTACTATAAATTACTTTATACCAGAGATATTTGGCTTCTTACATACTTGCAGCATAGCACAGTAGACTATAGTCTCCAGTAGTTTTCTAAAAACAAACAAACTTTTTTTTCCCCACAATATTACAAAATATTCTCTATTGTCAGAGAAAGTGATACAAAGTTTATGTTTGCTTAACAGTGAGACTCTGGAAACTTACATGAAGAACATTATGCTTTTTTACATGGGCAATAAACAACTATACAAATGAAACAGGGTTTTTCATAGACTTTTAGTAAAGCAAAATGCATTTTCTGCTGCTTATTTGTGATACATTCTTCTTAAAATATAGTTAGTTGGGGCTTTAGAATACTCTTGGGTTGGCAGTGGAATGTACTGCTGAATAGATTTGGGTTTTGCTAGTTCTTTCGGGTTTTTTTAACAGTAGTAATGCTGATTGTTCGGATACTTTTGAGGAAAATTTTCTCTCATGAGAGAGAAAAATCAGGGTAATGTTTGCTTGTTCTGCTGTGCAAATGAGCCACTAAATCCATGTGACGTGTTTGTTTGGCAAGTAGCAAATGTGGGTGAACTAGCAGGTGGAATTAAGGATTTAGAAAGAAATATTAGAACAGCTTTAAAGGACCAGTTCCAAAGGTTTATGGAGTTGTAATACTCTGCCTGTTGAGCAGAGAGAAGCGCTTGGTACCAACAGGGTGTCAAAGACAGAGGAAAGCCCTGGGCCGGCCCTGGGTTCTGGCAGTGCCTGGGTGTTTCCTTGTGCTGGGGCCAGGCCTCCCGGGGTCAGCGGCCCCGCCGGGGGTTGGCTCTGCCGATGGAGGCCCCGCAGTCTGCCCTCACAACGTGCAGGCGACCTGCTGTCCACTCTGTCCGCTCAAGGGACGTCTCCTGAGGTGACTGGGATCTTGTTTCTGCTGGGTTTGCCTCCCGGTTAATCCTTTGCCCAGTAGGAAGAGAGTGATTTGTCTTTTCTTGGTTCTTCAGACTGGTTTTGGTTGGCCCTCTCCCTATCGTGTGGCATTGTCTCACTGTCACGGGGGATTCCTTGGGTGCTTTTTTCATTATATTAATCTATCCTTAGTACTTTTCCACTGGACCTCAGCAATAGTTTAACTGGAGTTCAACAGTAGTTCAATATGGCCTCAGATTTTGATTTTTCAGCTCCTTATGCTGAGCAAAAAGCAACCCGGGGCCTAGTCTGGCCTGAACTCCAGTCTAGCTGCAAGCAAACCCAATATTCATTTTAATCTCCAACGTACAACAACATTTAGCTTTACTCTTTGCACATGGAAATGTCCAACATGATTTTTAATTTGGATGCCTGCGCTCCTATTGCCCCGTGACAGTTGTTATCAAAATGTTTGTCTCATCTTTGTCCTTCAAAAACAGAATTACAGATATTATTGCAACACCTGCGGTAGTTTTCAGGAGTCAATAATGTTTTGTCAGCTTAGGCGTTTTCTGTTGCAATTTCCATCAAGGAACAGATGTCAATATAAATTTAAAATAGATTGTGATATTGATAGATTTTATATCACTCTATAATATTGAAATACCTCTGGAAAATTACTAAGGAGAAATATAATTAATTGTAAAATAGTTTAAAGCTGAAAGTGCAGTGAAAACTCTTCAGCTTTTGTTGAATTTAGACAAATTTCAAAGTGCTTCTGTAGTATTGTCTGCGTATCCATAGCCCACCTAGGAATGCTACGTGTTGGTTTTTGCCAGCAGAACTGTGAGAATATTGGGAGGTGCGTGTGTGTTTGTGTGTAGGACTCGGCAGTATTAAAAAGCAAATCTATTTTCGAACTCAGCTGTTTTGAACTCAAAACGCAAGGGTTTTGAAACTTGGCTTGCCTTGAATTAT
Organism: Antrostomus carolinensis; assembly: GCF_000700745.2. NCBI lineage: Eukaryota > Metazoa > Chordata > Aves > Caprimulgiformes > Caprimulgidae > Antrostomus > Antrostomus carolinensis. Next base: position 37,877 of record NW_010311287.1, on the reverse strand, counting down.
TTATAATATGGAACTGCTAGACAGTGTGCTTTAAAAGTAAGTGATAAGCCAGAACAAAAACGAATGTGGTGTCGCCTTGTCTGCACATCTGCATTTCTAAAGATTAGACAGAACTTGACAACAGACTAAAGATTATTTCATTCTTTGAGAATTCCTTCTCTTCATCTATGTCACATTTCTAGAGCTGGTATCCATGGCAATTCGCAGGGATGATTTAGGAGCTAGGCTTGAAAATGTCTATGAGAGTTCTTATTTTAATGTGTTTTCCAACATTGCTTAGCAAGTTTATTTATAGAGGTAAATTGTTGTAAGCAGTGTATTTAAAATCCCCTTTCTCCCCTAAAGCACCAAGATTGTCCATTTCTAGTGTAGTGGAGAATCCCTATGGATTTGGTTCAATTTCTGTAACAGGTCTGAAATCCAGATACTTCTGGATACACTTGAATGTTTTTATAGCTTAGAATAAAACATGAATGGGGCTTAGGTGAGCTGTGATGGCTAAGGATGGGGATTTAGACTTTAGTGATCTTTCAGTTACTGGAAGATCACTTGTTAAAATTTGATAAATGACAGATTTACTACTAATAATATTTAAAGTTCTGAGCATCTTTAAAGTCAGGTGTACTAAATCTTTTTTGAGGGGGTGGGGAATGCCACAAATACTTCCTAATGGTATTTGAATTTTAGAAACCTTTGGAGCTAAGAGCCATCAGTTTGAGCCAGAACTGGGCTGTGATTTAGTATGCCATTTTTTGCACAAGACCATCTTCTCTTAAAAAGTGTTTTATTTGTGTTTTTCTTGGAAGTTTTATAAGCTTCTGTGCCATTCTTGCTTGTTTCTGAGACAGTCCTTTAGCCCAGCTCAACAATATTTTGGTTCAATTAACTGATGTGTGTTGCTGTGAAGTTATATTTATTCTATATTTGTGTTTTCATTAGGTACAGGAAACATAAATTGTCTCTCTGTTTTCCTTATTTTTCTTTCAGCCATGGTTTTATTCCTTCATCTCCCCTTTCGTCAATTCCAGGCTCTCTTAGGAGTTGATCTTAAGATTTAGCAGCCTGAAGAAAATAAATAAATAAATGTATTGAGCTTGTTAACTTGATTACTTGACATAAAACCTGCTTTAGAAATGTAAAAAGAAAATTTGTGATTTCTGCCTTGATTATTATCTATAGTAAATATTGTAAAGTCAATTTAGAGTTATTTTAAGTATTTAGCAGAGATATATTACAGTCTAAGCTTGATCAACAAACTTAATACTGAAATTCTTAGTTACGATAGAAGGAAGAGTATTTCAAGAATACAGTAGGTCATAGTACTTTGGCTTTTCTTACCCTTTGAAATTGTTTTGGTGTGCTTGGATTTTGCTCCAGATGAGTTGTATACCTTAGGGTATTTTTATATATTGTGAAATAAATTTTTTGGAGAACTTAACTGTTGCAAATCTCCTTCAGTTTTAATCCTTCCATCAAATCCAGGAAGGCAAGGATTTGCTTTCTAAGTAAGTAATTCAATACTCTCCTCATTTTTTTCTCTCATCTTTTATGTATAAGTATTTTTGTCTTCTCTGCTTTCATAGTCAACTCACCTGAAGTTCCTGAGTTGAGGCTGCCTGTTGTAGTCACCTAACATCTGAACATCGTAGACCGTAAATCAGAACTGAATTTTCCTGTTACGGAAGCAAATGGTCTAGATTTTTATTTCAGTTACTTAACTATTAGTTATAACCAGATTAATTTATTTTGGAATTAATTTATGGCACTGAGGGTTTTTTTTTAAATGATTCTTTTGGAATAGTCCTGGAAGTGAATCACGAGATGACTGAAGTTGGCAGGGACCTCGTGAGATCCTCCCTCAAACTGTTGACTATGCTCTGCCTAATGCAGCCCAGGATGCTGGTGGTCTTCACTGCCACAGGGGCCTTTTACTGGCTTGTGGTCAGCTTGGTGACCACCAAGACACCCAGGTCCTTCTCTGCGGAACTGTTTTCCACCTGTAATCGATATTTTGCTTTCAAAGTTTCAAATGAATATTTACATATTATAGAAACTGATCAAGCTGAAAAAATAGATGACTCTTATGTGTAGCAGTTCACCAAGAATGTAAATGTCTTCCTTCATGGCAAGTCATAGGATCTTCCTGTGGACTTTATTAAGACTATATGTTAGAGCATATCCAGTGCTCTGGTCACTGTAGTCAATAAAAAGCAAGAACAGCCCAGTATACTAGAATGGTGGAGAATAAAGGTAGAGTCAAGTTTTAGGAAATAAGAATGCATTTATCAAAGCACATTGTACTGCATGACTGGGGAGTAACACTTGGGGTTTTCCTTTGGAGCCAGCTGATGTAAATAGATGAGAATTGCTTGTGCAGCTCATGCAAAAATACTTTAGGAACTGCACAGTTTGGTGAAGCTAAGAGAACAAAGAAAGATGCAAAGAGGTTTGGCTTTGTGGAGATGATTCTTGTTGCAGTTACAAGATGTTGTTGTAATCTAAATGCATACTGTATTGTACCTAGCATGGCTTGATAACGTTTTCTTTTTTTTTATTACATCATTCAAATAACATTACTTGTGCAGGTTTGCAAATGCCATAAACCTGCCCAGTTGTTGAAAGCAAGTTGTTTTTTCTTAAAGTTGATCTACTGAACTGTAAGCTATTATGTAGATAGAATTGATTAATCTAAAGATTTGGTTTGCTGTATTTCGGTGTGTGCTTTTTTAGTTAAACTTCAAATTTATTTTTTAGAGTGCTGTGCTATAAAAGAAATGTCACTTTAGTGAATAAACATTTCATTGATTTCTAAGTCATGCATATTTTCTGGGCTTCTGAAAACAAAACATTTTTATTGAATTTTCATGGATTCTTTTAATTTTTTTATATTACACCACATAGTATAAAGAACTTGCAACTTTAACAGTAACCTTCTCTTCCCTGGAAGTGCTTCTTTGTATAAATCCAAACTAAATTTTTAGTCATAAAAAGAATTAACTAGTACCCTGCCTGAAAAATAACGAAAACTTTATAAAAAGCTGAAAGGCAAATGTCAAGATGCTTTTCTTGACTATTTTAAAAATAATTTTGATATGCTGATGTGTTTCAAGAGCATCCATGCCACTTGCAGCATCTTCGGTTGCTTTGAGGAAAGCCTTCTCACCCAGGCTTGCTGTGTTTCTGTGCCATTATCTCCCTATAGCATTGAGTCTGCACGAGGGCTGCCAGGTGGCATGGCCAAGACCCTTTGCTTTGAGGGCACAATGAGGTCGTGCCAGTCCCGCAGAGCTCTCTGGGCATCTTTTCTGATTTGTGAGTAACAGTTCAGGCAGTTCTGCAGTGCCCCTGATGGTCACTGTAGCTTTATATTGCAGGCACCTGCTGCCTCCACGGCAATACAAGCCTCTATTTATCCAAGAGCCTCTCCTCCTTAGCTCTTGTTCTCTTTCCAGTAGTGCTCTTGGAGAGGTGTCCTGGAGCACATGGGACTCCTGAGTTTACCTGGTACCGTAGAGTTACGACTTCATGGATTCTTTTCTTGGGATCAGTAAAAGTCTCAGTAGAAAATTTAGGAAATTTTCTATTCTGTAGCACAAATTTTCCTTATTCATCACTAGATGGGGACTGCATTTCTCTTTGTGTATTCAGTTTAGCTCTGAGTTTGGAAGCTTTATTCCTATTAATCTGTAATTTATTTAAAATAATTCCTAATGCTATACAAATGTGCAATTTTATTTAAGACTAATTAAAACACTAGTTAAGAGCTGATAGCTATGCGGAGAAAATGTGTATTTCTCACTTGTGGGCTCAACAGAATCATAAGTCTGTTTTTTTGCCAGTTAGTATTAATATTACTCTACTGACAATTTAGACATCTGTGCATTGTGAAGCCATTCAAAACTGCTCTACTAGAATGACTTATTAAAAACACGTTATCTAATTCAACAGCTCATTGCTCTAAGCAAACCAGCTGGCATAGCACAGAGCTAGAAAAAAAACCAATGAAAGATGAATGTATAGGGCTGAGTTGGCTGATTTATTACAAGAGATCTTTGGCAGGAAGGAAAGTATAGCTTTTATTTTCTGTTAATTAGAATACTAATAATTTTGTTGCAATTGCTTGTCTCTTGCTTTGGTGAGTAGATGTGGAATGTCTCTTTACTCTTCAAGAATGGGAAAGCTTACTAAGGGTTTTGGGAAATAGATGTTGTTTTGGGCTTTAATACATTCAGTCTGTGCCTTCCCCAGCTGTTGCAGCTGTGTTGGAAGATGGAAAATGACCATGGTCCCATTTTTAGGAGCTATTCTGACTGCGCTGGAATTTCTCAACCTGGTGTTAATGTGATAAACAGAGTTTTCCTGTGGCTGGAGTTGCACATAGCCAGTACATAGGGATAGAAAGCACGATCCTTTGCAGAATTAATTGGAGCTTAACAGGAATGTGCCCAGAAATGAGAAGATTTTGCAGGCACTGAAGACTAGAAAGCAGAGTCTAAATACTGGAAAAGATGGAATAGTTATTTGGATTATGCTGGCTGCTTTGATGTTATTGGAGTCTTCACAAAGAATGAATTTATGGGAATCTCCACATCATATAAGCAACACAAGTCACTCTGACATTTAAAGACTGTAGTGCTTTAATCTGTTAGAGGTCATGCAGGTTCTCTTAATGGACCAATTCAGACACTGAAGCCATGATACCTTCCAAAAATACTTCCTGTGACTGAAGTAAAAGTCTCTGTGGACTAAAAGACTGTGAAGAAGTAGGATGAATCTTTGCTATGGAAAATAGTGGTGACTGCAGTATAATCAACAACTTTTATCTTAATTTTGTTTAGCAAACCAAGGCACATAGTTGTGAATTATTCAGAGATTTTAAGAGAAAGCCGTCTACATAACTCATGGAGACTTAGGTATGATGCCAGTGTAATAGTAGTAGGTTGTTAATCCTGAGCAATGACAGAATCATATGTGCATTCACAATGGACGTTCTTAGTAAACTAAATCAGTTTATCCAGTGAACCTTCCAGGAAGCACATCTGTGACTCGAGGACTGTGCTTTATATATGCTTCAAGTTTGTAGTGGTCCCCCTGCCCCTCTTAGAGATAACAAATTCATCCTTCTTCTGCAATATTTGGAAATATTTCACTTGAAACTTGAAATTATTGTTAGTAATACATTTCTGATTTCTTTTCCCTACATTTATTGACTTAATCACAGAATCATAGAATTGCCTAGATTGGAAAAGACCTTTAAGATCGTCGAATCCAATCATCAACCTCACACTGACAAGTCCCCAACTAAACCATGTCCCTATGTCTACACCAGTCTTTAATACCTCCAGGGATGGGGACTCTGTTAAAGCTCATTTTCTGAATGGAGCTCTAAAAAGGAAAACATTAGTCTTAGCAACATGTATTTACATCTGAACATGTGTATGATATCTCTGATTGATGAGAGGATTTTGAAGTAGGTTTTCATTATATTCTTTGCAGAAAGGTAGCTGTGTACATATGGTACCTCCTGGCTTCATGCTATGGGAAGGTACTAGACCAGCAATACCAAGTGGCTGCCAGTCTTGGTTTGTAATCCTTTACAATTTACTTATGGGCTGAGTTGAGTAGTTGGAAGTTGCTTTTACAGGAAGAAAAAAAACTGTTGTCATGAAAAATCTAAGTTAAAAATATTAAATAGATGTGAACATTGTCCATGGAAATGACAATTAGCCTGGAATCCTGCCAGCATCCCTCTCCCAGGGTCTGATCCAGCCACTATTGATGGAAGAAACATACAGAGGCAAAAAATCATTTTTATTATCATTTGGTTTTTGGTTTTGTTTTTTTTTTAAAGTCTCTCAGTGCTTTAGTAGGCTGTCTCATAGTGGTTTTCTAGAAGGAGAAAGAAAAATATTGCTCTCTCGAGCTATTCAGCATTGTGAGTCTTGATAGGAAACAGGGGAGATTAAAATACCCTTCCTATGCTGGAACCTGCACAGACATCTGCGTTTGTACACATCCGTATCCCTTCAGATTGATTCTGTCTGTCTCTAGAAATACTATCACGTACCGTATTTGTCTTGCAGAAATGAAATTTTCTCTAATGTCCAACATAATGAAAAATTAGATTAAATATCTTAGGACAGCTTTGTCTTTTAAATGTTTTGCCATCATTTTCCTTTATAATGACTAGTAACATCAGGCGGAGACATTAACTTCATCATTTGTCTCTCTTTTTCTCCTCCTTTCTGCCTCCATTTCTGTCACGGTATGATAAACACATGCTCATTATCGGAGCTTTGAAATGAGCAAGTGAGTATGATTTTTGAGTTTTATTCACCGGGCTTTTCCCTGTGGCTGAGATTTTGGTTTTGTTAACTTAAAGTCATAAAGGAAGAGGGACAAATTGGCTTCCATGTTTGCTGGATGTCTGCTAGGAATATAGTCATTTCAGTGTCATAATTATAGTGCAAAGGAACATCTTTTGTACCTTCTTGTCCTGTTTATGCCTGTTTCATACTTTCTGAAAAAAAAATCACAAAGTTGGCTTGATAAGTGCCGCTGACCACCTAGATGCATGCAATTTGAAGAAAACAGGTTGCCCAAGGAAGTTGTGGCTGCTCCTCCCTGGAAGTGTTTAAGACCAGGTTGGATGAGGCTTTGAGCAACCTGTTCTAGTGGAAGGTGTCCCTGCTGATGGCAGGGAGGTTGGAACTAGATGATATTTAGGGACCCTTCCAACCCAAACCATTCTATGATTCTTATGAAAAAAATGTCTGTATTATGAGTAAAATTAATGAGGACATAACTTTTCTTGGGCAAGTACAGTTCAAAGTTGGCATCAGAAAGTGGCCTAGGGCTTCAAGACACTGCAGCATTAAAATTCCCTTTGGAAATCCAGTTTGCTGATTACTGCCCTCCTGCCTCTTGGGTACTGATATGGAGCTCTGCTCCTGACTTTTTCCCAGGGTGAGTTTGGCAACTTAAGGATGCAGTGGTGAGCCAATAATGAAGGTATTCTACAGCTTTCCCTGCAAGCTGATTGCTGTGCCTCTGCTCCCAGTGGGGCTTTGTGTGAATATTTGGGAATATAAGCTATCGCTTTACATTTCCTTGCAGGCTTACACCTTGGGCTATGCTGTTGTCTACAGATGTTAGCCTGTGGACACGTTAGTTTAAAAGCATCAAGTTTCACTTGAAGGAAGCAAATCTTGTAAAAGAAGATGCAGATATTTTAATATTATTTTCTTTTGTGGTTTTTAGCCCATGACATAGAGGAGTTTAGTATGTTTCTGGAGTCATGTGTCTCCTGTCAGAGGTGTTGGTGGATAATGGGGTGTGCCAAGCAGGACCATAGCAACTGAGGAGGAATTAAAGTAGCCAAAGTTTAGAGGAGCTCAAGATTTGATGCTGCTAATTCAGAAATCAGTAGGGTGGTAAGGATAACTGTGTTACTGCAGCTGCGGGTTACTGATGTTGGTAAAGAGTAGACATCGTATCTCCCTTGTGACTGCATAGCTGTGCAAAACCTTCCTAATGGACTAGATTTAAAAACTGGTCTGGAGGAATCCAGGGTGTTAACAAGTCTCCTCATTTTATATTTAACACATACTGTGGCCTGGGCTAATTAGAGGTAGGTAGTGATTAATTTTTTTTAAATGGTTACTTTAAACAAATATTTTTCATTCCTGCATTCCCTAATATATAAGGGAAACTGTTACACTCTCCCCACCTTCCTTCCCACCTTCCAGAATAACCCTCTCCTCCTCTTGAAGCTTTGAGGATTGCACCAAGCAAACTTAACAGGAGTAATTTGTTTTGAGTATCTCGTAGTATGTATTTGCAAACCTGTCTCTCTACAGATGTATACTCACACACAGTCATGTTGATCTATAGTCTCTACAAATATGTGTGTGTTTATACATAGTGTGACACAGTGTGGACATCAATATGTGTGTGTCTGCGTATGTGCACACACTCATCTCTGTTTATGAAATTAAATATAAAGTCATGATTCATTTTACAAAATGTCCTTCCAAAAATGAAGTTCTGTTGAATTATTTATAATTTGCCAAAAGATATGGAAGCTCAGATACTAATTGCTATAAAAAGCTAATGAGTGATTAATGATCAACGTTTGTGGACCCTTCTATTTTTGGACCCTTTGAAATTTTTTCAGTAGAAAGGAAATGAACAGTATTTCTAGAAGCTTATGTGTGTAAGAAACATTCTATACAGTTTCATTAAGTAGATTATTATGCTTTTAAAATATGATTTGTGCCTTTTTTTTTGTTTCATCCCTTAACTTCAAGAAGCCTTTCCTCAGACTCAGCAGTTGGTAACATTTAATTTTGTGTCATTTTATGTCTTTAGAGATGTGTTGACATTTCTGCTTTTCAGAATAGCATTTTTACTTTCTGTCATCAGCCTGTGTGTTATAAAATGTCATATTAACCTTTCTAGCACATTTAGGTGTTACACAGAAGATACTTCTTATGGAATAATATGCTATTCGATAAATAAGTAGTAGATAGTGTATGAAAAAATTGTCTGAACACCAAAACTCAATCAAGACAATCACGGGTGTATGTATTAATAGTTTTGGGGTACAGCACATAATATTTAAATACGTTTGGAATTTCCTACAAGAATAAAACAGTCACATCTCCAAACACTGACCTGAACAGGCAGTGTCCACAGCTCTTGGCTTCTCACAGTTTTGTAAAAGCCTTGGTATTGGGTTGAAAGAGCCAGCCAACGCCTAAAGGATGGTGGTGGGAGGAGAAGACGAATGTTCACATGCAAGACTCCTCACCAAACACTTAATCATGACTGATGGTTCTGATGTGTGAGTGGAGGATGTTCTGCTTTGGCATCAGCAAAGATTTAATTGAGGGCAAAATTTGTTCTAAAATGTCAGTAGTTGTGTGTTGAATCTGATAACCACAGAGTATTAATTTAGTGTATTACTTCCTGTACTTTTATAGCTATTTAACAGTTAGTACTGAAAATTGTCGAAGTATATTCAATCTTTCCATAATCCAAACATGTTACATAGTGTAAGTACAGGTTGTAGTATGAGGAGTAGTTCCAGCTTTATGGGAGCATGTGCCGAAGTGGTGATAAGTATCCAGAGCTGATGTATCCACGTGGAGCTTTAAACATTGAAGTGTTTAAATGTTGGAATTCTAGGTCAGGTCCCAAAACCAGCGCAGTGCTGCCTCTCAGCTGCACATCCTGTCAGCAGAGGTGATGAGGTCGGGCACTGAGTCACTTGGAGCAGGCTCTGCTGCACTGGGTTTCAGAGCAGACTTGGGTGGCTGCAGGTCAGATCCAAATTGCTGATGGAAATTCAGAGGAGGCTTACCCTGTTGGTGTCTTTCACTCTTCATATGAGGTCTTTTAGAGTTCCTACATTTTTAATTTGTTGCAGCCAGTTTAGAATGCTAATGACACTATCTGACGGTGATCAGTGACTTTTTCGCATGTGCTCCTAATCATAATCGCACAGTGATTCATAAAATCCAACCACTACATGAGCAGTTAGTTCACCAGGCAGCTAATGTTCTAATAATACACCTGGAGAATAAAAACCCAGCAATCAACGTTTATTCCTATAATTGCATGACGAAAATAAATTTAGAGACAAGGGGGAGAGAGACTGGTACAGGCACAGTGTTTGTCATGCTAAAGAAAAAAAAGGGAAAAAAAGTGAATTAGTGAGATTTATTCTAAACTGAATACATAGCTGAAAAAATGGTTGGGAAACAATACATAAAGTAGATAAAATCAGGGATAAACGTGTTTTTTAGAATGGATCTTCACAGATTTTGCCAAGTTAATGTTTCTGAATCCTGTGGTTCTTTTTTCATGTTATATTAAGATACATGTGATCATAATGATCTACATGATGAACGTATGATCTATTCTTACATTGAAACTACTACTCTACATGTTAATTTCTGCTTAAGTAAGGAGAACTGTAACTTTCTATATGAATTCTAGTGGTTATGGTCAGGAGGAAACCTGGAAAAATGTGCAACTTTTATATTTATTGAAATTAAATCCTGTTCTTTAGGACACTTTGGAGTCAAAAGGATCCTATTAAACAAGTTTCAATCCAAGAAAGTAACTTAATTTAAGTCATTACATCCTAACTATTTCTATTTCTAATCAGTGAAAGCAGCAGATCCCCTTTTCCACCTTTGTCCTGTTTCTTGATGCTGTTATGTAGCTCTGAGGCATTTGCCTGCTCCTGTTTTCTCTGGGATATAATTGCATCTTATCTGAAGACATACCTACAATGGTCTACTGCAGTTTAGAAAAGATTTTGCCAGAATGTCACATATATTGAACAGCATGCCAGAGAAAACAGATTACTGAGAGACTCTGAATATAAAAACTTGGCTGTGACATACAGAAACGGGCTCTGGTTTTTGTAATAATAGGTCTGACTGCAGGCTAGATACTAAACTTTATTTCCAGGTCCCAGGTGGTTCTGAAAGCAAATGTCAGAGCCTTATTAAATGAGTTAACATTATTGTTAGTCAGAAAAAGTCAAGCAGGGGTTTTTTGTGTGTTAGGGTTGTTTTTTTTAAAAAGATTCTCCTCCCTTCCACATGATTTTGCTTCCCAGTCTGAACAGGTTGACTTCTGTGTGGAAGTTTTGCCCTCATTCAGTCTGGGTTTTCATCCTCATTACGAGGGGGAGATGCAGTAATAAGTGGTGTGGTTTTGTGTTTAAGAGAACCTGGCTTGGAGGTTGCTCCACAGAGTCTGTTAAATAATCCAACTAATTTCTGCACATACTTCATGATCATAGAATCATAGAATGGTTTGGATTGGAAAGGACCTTAAAGATCATCTAGTTCCAATCCCCCTGCCATCAGCAGGGACACCTTCCACTAGATCAGGTTGCTCAGAGCCTCATCCAGCCTGGTCTTAAACACTTCCAGGGAGGGGGCATCCACAACTTCCTTGGGCAACCTGTTCCAGTGTCTGACCACCCTCACAGTGAAGAACTTCTTCCTAATATCTAAACCTCCCCTCTTCCAGTTTAAACCCATTTCCCCTTGTTTTGTCAATAGTTGTCCTTACGAAAAGTCCCTCCCCAGCTTTCTTGTAGGCCCCCTTCAGGTATTGGAAGGCCGCTATAAGATCTCCCCGGAGCCTTCTCTTCTCCAGGCTGAACAGCCCCAATTCTTTCAGCCTGTCTTCATAGGAGAGGTGCTCCAGCCCTCGGATCATCCTGGTGGCCCTTCTCTGGACTTGTTCTAACTGGTCCATGTGATGATACTATGTCTGAATCAAAATTTTAAATTTGAGGAGCATCTGTTTTCTTCTGAGATTAGTTTCTTTTTAGAAAATAAATAAATATTCACAGCTTTATATTTAGAGTGGAAAAAAATCAAATTTGGTAGATGGTTTGCAACCACAGATAGTCACTATTTCTTATGTTTGCTGTCACAGTTTGCCTTTTATGATGACACAAGGCAATGAAATTTAATCCCAACTGAGGGATGTTAATACGGTCAGAGGACAGCAAGAGTGAAGAAAAAGAGCATCAGTTTAGAGCAAATGCAGCGCTAATGCTTCTGCTCAGGAAGGATAAGCAACACCAGATGAAGGAGGGAATTCCTTGGACGCTAAAATACGCGCAGAGCAATTGCAAGATAATTAAATATGCTCACTGAACATTAATGATTTTGGGGTGGTTCACTTTTTACTATGGTAAATGCTTCCCCACGTTGTGTCTTGGCTAGCTTATTGAAGAGGCTTTGCTTAGCTGGATGCACACCCCTGAATTGTGTGCATCCTCTTTCTGCTGATGGGCATGATGCATGGGGCTGGCAGCTGGAGAATAGAAAGGGGGTTTTGTTTGATTTTAAAGAAGTGAGGAATGACAATGAGAGACCTTTGTGATCTTGTTAAGGTGTTTCTTTAATAAAAAAAACATATTTCAAAATACTAGTGGCTGTGAATAGCAATACTGTTTGAGAATAGCAAATGTATTAAGGCATCATAGTAAGAAATACAGTCTGGAAAAAGTAATTTCACAGTAAAATACTGTTGTATTCATGCACTCACTGTATTAGTGAATTGTTACCCTCTCAGAGTTCCTGATTGAGACAGAATCAGTGTAGGACACAGGATGTTTGAAAGTGGAGAGAAAGGATGGGAAATATTAATTCATAGTCATGGGCATGGATGTTCATGGCATTGAACTTTGTAAATTTGTAAGATGAAAGTGTCCAGTTGAGGAAATGGATTTAGCAAAATATAATCTATTGAGGCCCATGGGGTATCTTTAATCACTGAATGATAGATTTGAATCACTTCTACTGTATATGTTAAACAGGTGGTGTTGGGTGCTTTTTTGATTCATCAGTAAATATTGAGAAATTCAAAATAGATTATTTTCCTCCTAGAACACCAAGACATGTTGAGGCTTCAGATACTAATTAAAGCGACTTTAAAACAGTGAATCTTCAGTCAGATTGCCACTCGTAAACATCTGGGATACCTGGTACTTTATGTTGTTGTGAATCCGTGATTTTTAGCTGAAAAAGGGTTTTCATAGCTATTTTCATCTACCTTTCCATTAATAAAAACTTGGATTCTTTAATTTTTATGTAAACACATAATGTTTAATATCAATGAAGTACTTTTTCCAGTTGTGGAGGATAAAGATACAGTGAAAACTGGAAAAAGCGAGCACATTTCAAAACCCTAAAAGCAATGAAGATGGAAATAATAATATTCATTCAATCCAAAGTCATTACAAACTATTGAAATCTTGCTGATTCAAACACCACTGTTATTTAACTTATATTATAAATTAAAGTATATTATTCTCATTGAAAGAGAAAAAAAATCAATTTTAATGAATTATAATAAACATTGTTTTCCCTTTATCTTGTAGTTGCTTTAAAGTGTTGTGGAGACATTTCTTCTCTTTATTTTTCTCTCTCCCTTTTAGAGTTGTTTCCTGGCTCTCTTAGCAGCTCAGTGTTTTCTTGCTTTCTTCTGAGTGTTAGAGACTAACTGAAACCCAACTTATTGGAAGGCAAACACAAGGTTCCTGATTATCAGATTGCTTCAGGTCAGATTCAGATGCAAATTTAACTCAACTTACTGTAAAAACTTGGAGTCTTCTGAAGTTCTTTTGAGGAATGTTCAATGTTTTCAGTTTATGTAAACCAGAAGGAAGCAAATCTTGTAAAAGAAGATGCAGATATTTTAATATTATTTTCTTTTGTGGTTTTTAGCCCATGACATAGCGGAGTTTAGTATGTTTCTGGAGTCATGTGTCTCCTGTCAGAGGTGTTGGTGGATAATGGGGTGTGCCAAGCAGGACCATAGCAACTGAGGAGGAATTAAAGTAGCCAAAGTTTAGACCGAGGAGGGATGGAATGTGTCTATCAGAAAGTTAAACTTACTTTGCATTTGCCTTTGACAAGCACTGCTTCTCTATGTTTAATTAGGTAAGTTAATGACTTAGGCCTCCTGCTACTTATGGTGTAGAGATAATAGTTTATAATAATTCATCTCTTAACCCCTCCCTAGTGTCAAATAATTAATCTTCAAAGGCAGCTTGTTTATCAAATTTGGTGATAGAAACTTGGAATATAAAATCCAAACTTTGAGCCCTGTATTTTTTTTATTTTTTTTCCTGATCTGGGAAGAGTGTTTTTCAGGGAGAAAGCATAAAAAATGCCCTGTCATAGGGACAAGGAAATCTAGGTAAGTGGCCAAAGAGGACCTTATGCCCTAAGGACGTAAAGACAAACATAAATGCACTGCTTTAGGTCCCAGGGGAGAGCTGCCCTCCCTTCCTGCCAGTGCTGGCAAGGCTGTGTTGCAGCATTCTATCTGAGTGAAATGATTAGACAACCCCTTCCAGTTTCTTATCTGAATGATGAATAGCAAACACAGGAAAATAAATCCTCTGCTGTACAGATATGTTGAATAAATGGTTGTGTTGTGTAACGTGCCAAATGGGCTTAAATAGATACCAACCTAGACTGAACTGATGGGCAAAGGTGGTCTCTGGTGTCCACAACTTCCACTTCAGCATCTTCTGGAGGAGCTGTTAACCATTTCAGAATAGAAAGAAGCCTGTGTTACAGTTGCCCAGGGCAAATCAACAGCTACCTCGGCTGTTTACACTATAAAACTTTTAGTATTCTAATCTTTGTTTTAATGTAAACATCACTTCATACTTCAACTGATGATCGCAGGGGAGAGGTGTCATTTGGAGACAGCTGCCTTCCTGACAGCCCACATGTGGCAAACTCAACAGTGGTTTTGTGTTTGGTTTTGTTTGGGTTTTTTTTTACTTATGTGCGTGGAGTCACTTACCTGCCTAAGATCAGGTGGCTACAGCTACAGAATGCTTTCACGTGGTCTGAGTGTCCTCTGTAGCAAGTGGAAATCAGATGAGAAATTTTTAATTCTTTAAAATTTTCAGTTCACTGAAAGAAAAGAAAATCTGTAAGCACCCTGAATTCTCCATTCAGGAACAGTTAAATGAAATTATGCTAAGCTATGTCCCTGTCATTTTTCATGTTCAGAAACAGAATTATTTATTACACTTTCATATGTTTGAGTCTTTTGATATAAGAAATATGAGATAGTCATGAAAATATGTTGAAAGACTGAAAATAGTATTTCAATCAAAGACTATGAAATTTTCATTTATGTGTTTTGTCAGGAACAGAAACCCTTGATAATAGTGTTAGTTTGATCCTTCCCTTGCATTTATCTCAGCATCAGGCTAGAAATTGGTGTTGCATCCTGTTTTCTCTTCAAGTAGCTTAGTATTACATAATAAATGTTGTTTTGTAGTTCACTTGTGTATGAACAAAGTTCAGCAGCATGTGGATTCTGTCATTTTGCTCTCCAAGGTCTGGCACTGCTGTTCTGAGGGACTTCACTTGAGAGAGTATCCCTGTCCTTCCAATACAGCTTTTTAACTACTTGTTCTGGATGGTTTGTTTGGGTTTTTTTTAAAATCACTTTTTGATCACTTGCCCTGAACATGGTCTACATCCCCCTGAAGTAATTTATAATCTTACACTATGTTTTGTTTGGAGTTGAAATGGGCTTAATTTTTTAAGTAACATGTTTGACCTGAAAAGCCTGGCTTCAATGTTTGACAAAATGTTGGGAAATATGTTTTGTTCCCAAAGGTGTTGGGTAATATATTTTTCTTTATATCAAACTGGATAGACCTTTAGGATGACCTTCTGTTGCCCACCTCATAGCAACAACAACAAAATGTATCCTCAACGTTTTCTGGTCCCTCGAGGTACCTACTCATACCCTCCCTACAGCACTGAAGTGGAAGATCTGCAGTTCTGTGAGCTGAGCTGTCAGGTAGAGTCATACATCTTAAACTACAAAAACTGAAGTGGAAATAAAGAATTAGATTGTTGTGGGCAAGAGCGTAATCAGTGGTGAGAAACTGGGACTATAACTTTCTTAACGTAGCTATAGTGATTTATCTTGGAAGGGAGGTAGATTTAAGAGAACATGCTGAAACGCAATATTGCTGTTTTAGCAGCAGTCATGGGCTGATCCTCACTTTACTGTTTCCAGCTTCTCTGCAAGTTGGTATATCGGATCACCACGTCTGTCTTCTCCCTCCCAAGCATTACCATTAACCTTTTTGTGACTATCTCTCTTAGATGTACTAAAAGTGTTGTAATAAATTTAATGATGCTTTAAAAGCCTTTTATAAAGGATTTTTTCAGACCGTCTATTATTCCTTTATTGATGATTCCTGCAATTTAATACATATCATATAGAAGCTTGTTCTTAACATGCTCAGATTGTTCAATATCAAAAATAGATTTAAGGGAAGAAGGCATTGAGGGCAAACTGTCAGCAGCCTCTGGCTTAATATATCTGGTGGGAAATTCTAATTTAACATCAAAGTGGCAGCAACTCACTTGGTATGAAGTGCCAAGGAGACAGATGGCAATGTTGAAATATTCTCTGTTGTGCCTACCATCAGGTCTAGTGAAAAGAGAACTCAGGAGCAACAACATGTTGTAGTAGAGTAAATAATACTTGCTACCACTTTTTACAGGGAGTGAGTTTGTTTGTTTGAAGCTGCTGATGTAAAGCTGAGATGGATTCTTTGATGTAGATGGAATAGAAATGTTAGTTAGAAGGACAGGTTTAGTAGCAGATAAATTAAAATTTCATTCCACTGGAAAAATATGAACTTTAACATTCAAGTTCAGTAGAGGCAAGGAGGGAAGCGTGCAAGCCCCAGACTGCTGGTGGGGATAACTCTGCTTCATGATTGAGTGCCTGCCTTTCTGTCTTTGCTTTTTGTTCCAGATTCACATCTTGTTGATATTACTGCTACTGCTTGTACCAGACTGATACTGATCTGAGACAGTTCCTTGTGATGAATTGTTGCATACAGGATACTCTATTGTAATTTATATTCGAGTGAATTAAGTTCTGTTTCTATTGTTAGATTGGACTTTGGAGTCAGAACACCATGGTTTGTCATAAGAGACTCTATAAAAGTAATACAGGCACATCTGTGAAGTGTTGAATAGCTGTGCCACCTTTATCTTGGTGGAAAGAGAAGGTATTATAAGGAAATATTTGCTTAAGTTGTTCCTCTGGAACAGGGACCTGAGAATTGAGACTCAGGTGCTGTGCTGTCCCTGCTGGCTTGGTCCGTGAATCTGGGTATGTCTCTTTGAACTTCTCTTTCTTAGTATGTGGAAACCCAGTGCAATGATTCCAGGAGTAACAGTATCGACTGTAATAATTTTCTGTCTACTCAAATGGACTTGAGTATTTGTAGGTGACATCAAGTTCCTAAAAGCTGCTAAGTATTTGGAGAACATGGACACCCTTCTACTTCCTGTAGATCTTCTTCTAACTGCTCGGTAACAGCTTTATGCTCTGAATCCTGATGGTAGATTTATAACACAGAAAGAAGCTGAAAAGTAAGGATTCACTTTTAGTTTTCTGGAAGCGTCGGTTATTTCTTTCATATCCATTAAATAAAAGAGTTTTAATCTTTGTAGGAATAGCTTTTTTGTGGAAAGTTAAGCAAAACAAAAATACAAGGTGCTTACAATGATATAATGAGTTTTAAATGATAAAATTTTATATATAGTGATCTTATGTATTAATGTTGGTGTTTCTGGTGATAAACTGGTTTGGTCTTTGCATTTCTTTGGCTGGATTCCAGTCAGAGCAGCAATTCCAGCTGGACTTTTGAAACCAGAAAGAAATGGACATTTTATACACATAGATTGTCTTCTCCTTTCCTGTGTTAATTTCTTCCTGGAAAAAATCTGGGAAGCTGCCACTATCTCATTTCAGATTAAGTGTTATTATATGGCAAATTATTATTTGTTTCTTTAACAGAAAATACATTCATTTTTATGACAGTTTTTCCCTCCTTCTCACAAGTCTTTGTGTCTATAGTCTTGGTCTGTTACACACATTACGATAAAAACTTAATCTTATGTATTTTTTTTCAAGGGAACAGAAAACAATCCATGAATGTATGTTTGACCCTTAGGAGGGATCTTTTTGGCTCATTCACTTTGGTTTCATTACCATCTTCAGCAGACATTAGAGTTTTTATATATAAGGACTGTAGGGATACTGTGCAAATGAATTATAATTTTTCTTTTATGGCTTCTTTTAGAGCTACTTAAGATCCACGAGTTTCTTTGTAGGTAATGGTAGGTGAAAAGCTCACTTTCTTTGTAAATGTGCTCACTGAAAATGAAATAATTTATGCTCTTTCAGACAAAACACACGCACTCTCTGAACATTTCTATATTATGTCACATGCCAGATAGAAAGAAATGCATTGGAAAGGTAAAAATTGAAAATATGCAAGATGGTGTAGGTTACATGAAGTTCCAGACTGGAAGCAAAAGGAACGTAAATAAGAGCAACTGACAGACTTACATGTTGCTTAAGTAGCAAAGGTTTATTTTTGTTTTTTTCCTTAAATAAAAACCAGAGTAGATATATTAGTAATTCATATTCCAAGGACATATCTTATTTGTTAATAATACAAGGTAGCAATACTGCAGCTAAATGCGTTCCCAATTTAGTTTAGTATGTTTTCTATAACCAGGCAAGTAAGACAGAGATGTTCTGCATTATAACAAGCACATCATTAAAATGGCAGATGACCATAAAATTAAATCTTGCTGTCCCACGGGATCTTTCTGAATGGTAAGTGAAAGCATCTGCAACTGATTATTTTGTCCTTATTAAGCTCAAACAGTCCAGAACCTTGAGTTTTTAAATGCAAGTTCATCTCTTACATTGTGTATTTGTGATGAAGTAATTGAATAAAAAGATGCAATATATTTTTAAAAACATAGACTTATCTCACTGATTGATTGTGATTAGAGTCTGGGTTGAGATCTTCGTATGCATGTATTGTTTTGATCTAGAAGCCTGGCTGGCAGTCTCATGTCAGAGATACTGCTAGAGCAACTTCTTATTGATTTCAATTCATGTGGAAGTATGGTATCTCCTATTTTTTTTATTTATAAGCCTGGCTAAGAGCAGCAAGTACAGAGGTAAGTGAGAATTTATCCAGTCGTCCCAGTTGTGATAGAAACAGATACTAGGAGGTAAAGAGGAAAAGACTGGCCTGACATTAAATCCTTATGAATCTTCTTATAAACTTGCAAATCTCATATTTGTGATATGCTTCTAAATTGTGTGAACGTAGCCACTCCCAAGATTGCATATTGCCTATACTGCATAAACCACTGTGTGTGTAAATGTAAATTTAAAATTAAGTCTTGCTTTCAGGATAAAATGCTTCTCAATAACTCATTTACAAATCTGAATTTATCTTGAAAGCCACTTTACAGAAATCAGAGTAGCTGTATTGCTAAAGCATCACCTCTCACAATATCTGTGGCATACAGCAGGTACCCATGTTTCCCTATTTTTCTGATGCAAGACAGAGGGGTAGGCTTCATTTTACATCCATCACTGATGACTTCATGTTTCTATATTCCTTGGTATTGACTAGTGCTTATTGATTCAAATTTGAAACTAGAACTGCCTGAAAATTACTGAACCCGAAGTTTATGCAAAAGGCGTTGGAATTGTATGACTGCATCATCTTTGCATATATGGAAACTTGATTTTTCACCAATGCTAAAATTTTGTGAATGTAGCACACCTGCATTTAGAAAACAAGTTGGGCTTTGTTATTTTGTTGTTTTTTTTTTTTTTCTAATGGCCAAATTCTATACATTGCATATAACAAGGTATATTTAACAACCATGTGGTAACATAAGTTAATAGTAGTGCCTTTGATCCATTTAATTTCTCTTTACTATTTAAATAATATTCATTTAATGTAAAAACAAACCTGAAGATGGGTTTCAGGAAACCCTTTTCCACTTGAGAGGCTGTATTTTAGATTAAAAATGTGATACAGGGTTTTATTATATGCTGCTATTAAATTTTAATTTCTTGTCCTCTGTGTACTGTAGAACATAAATCTGTGTTTAGGAAAAAGATGGAAAAAGTAAGGGACTTGAAAACTGAAAAAGTGTTGGTGCAGGGCTGTGTTCACTGCAGTAGTATTAATATGATATTAAACTGTTTCGGTTGACTGAGTAGGGCTATGTAGTTAAAATAATCTAGCTTAATCTTACTTTTTTTCCCTGAATAATATTACAAACAAGTTTTCTTGAGAAGTGGCTACAGAGACAAAAAACCCCAAACCTAAAAACCCCAAGAACCAACCCCCTGAGAGTAATAGTATAAAATAGATGATGCATTCTGACCTGATGACTATTTGCTGCTTTATTTACTGTGATATATTTATTATGAAAGAAAAAAAAAAATCTAAAAAATACCTTCAAATAGTCCTGACATTAGTGTTTTCTTGCAAACTCAGATAATCCATACATCTGAAGGCTATGATTTTCCTATTTTACAACATCCTTAAAGAGATTGTACCTGCAAAAACAGCAGCTATATGCAATCAGTTGATTGCTAAAAGTTATTATCCCCCTAGGATGCTTTCCTTTTTATATGTGCTAGAACATTAAATTTAAAAATTAGGCCTGCTGTGAAACTAACAACAGTCTTCAACTGAAAAATGTCAATCCACTTCAAACAATTTCAAGAAGATGCCTTATTTTGCCCTTCACTTTCAGAAAAAAAAAAAAAAAAAAAAAAGAAGTCTGAAAGGGCTGTCTAGTACATCCTCACTCAAGGCCAAATCCTGCTTTACTGAGGATAACGAAGACTTTGAGCATGGCCTTGTCCCTGTGCTATCTTGCTGCTTTGTCTGAGGGAAGGTTGGAAGGTGGCAGTTAGATGTTTACCAGCTCCTCTTGGGAAGTTGACCAGAAATGAAGGGCTTTGTGAAGAGCACTCCCTGCTGATCATCTTCCTTTCTTCATCCTGACTGACAATTTACATCCCAGACTTCAGTGAGACTGAGCTGTTGGGGTTTTTTTCGCATCTTCTGCCAGCCAGCACAGGAAAAAAAAAAAGCATATCCTGTGAGAAAACTGTTAGAAGACTTTAGGATTAGGGAATGTAAGGAAATGTTACTACCTGTGAGGCAAATGCTTTGAAAACTCTGTGTCTTAAAAACCTGGAAAAATTCAGGCTACTTTAAAGAGTATTGCTGTCAAAGAGGATGAAAAAAGGAAAGATAGAAAACCTGACGAGGAGTGTCACTGGGCTGAAGTATTTCTGTTGGAGAGTTATAAAGGAAAAAGTTTCACTAAGAGAATTTAGTTCCTAGTTAATGATGGATATCTGTGTGGGTCAATGGTAAATCAAAGGAGTAGGATCATTTGGTTTGTGCAGGTAATGCAAGAGTGAGCATTAAAGTACTTAAAAGATGTTGCATCAAATTTAACTTTACCTTCTCTAAAGTCAACAGAGATGCAACAGATAATAATTGAAGGCTAATGCTAGAAGCTTTTAAACTTTGGATTTTACAAAATCCAATTTTATACGCTGTTTTCTTCTCCTTGCAATGTTATGCCAGTTCTGGTTTTGTCCCGTTTTGTATTTCACAGTCATTTCATGAACTGTCTTCACCCACTACTTAGTTTCAGTTGGAGTTGCCATTTTGGTGTCTACCTAAGAGTTTCCAAATTGCAAGGGTTGGCTATCAAAATACTGGTTTATCACTAGTCCAATTGAAAAAGGAATTGGAGGACTAGCCACCACATTATTTAGGAAAAGAGGAGCAACACAACATGTGTTGAGTCAAATCCAACTCTATCTACTGCAGAAGCCACAGAGCTGCATTTTGTAAGACCGTAATATATTGTTTATGCTCATTAACTTCAATATTTTGTGCCATTCAAAATAACTCCAAAATAATTTGAGTTCAGAATTATTATTATTATCATCATCATCATCTACAAATCCTTGAATCAGTTTTTCCTTTACATTTAGAAGTGTAACTTAGTTCTGTTTGCTTCTCACTAACAAATAAAATTAGCCAAAATTAACCCACAGACCTGTCTGAAGGAAAATATGTAGTGCTATGAATGTATGGCTGTGCAGGCAGTGGGTTAGATTCATCTCCATTAACTTCAGCCATCTAAAAACTGAAGACGATTTTGGCTCCATTTCACGTGCTTTCAGTGGACACTGCAGCCCTCCTGTTTTAGCCATCTGCATTAAAAAGGGATCAACTCAGACGGCTGGCACTGTCTAATTTTTATTAATTGCAGAGGTAGGCTTAGAAACAGGAAGGGTAAGCAACTTGATTGGTTTTGGATGAAAACCATCATGTAGAAGCTTTCTTTCTAACCAGATAGCATTAACTTGGAGAAAATGCTAAAGTTTTCAGTAACTGTGAAAGTCAAATGTGATCGTAATAGAAACTTTGACAAATATAAAAGTGGCTTAAAATGTAACACACGCGTTGTAAAGAAACAATTCAATATTTGCAGTCTGTCAAGGCTGTAACAGTGAAGGGACAAGGTAGATTTGTTGGAAATGGGTTTCTTATGAGATTTGTCATCTTCCCCGGTGACTGTCACTCTTCATTTTCACACTGAACTGTATCCAGTCAGACTATGTAGGAAGTACGTGGAAGTGTATTAACTAAATCCTGTTAGAGTTTTTGCGTGTGGGCAATGAAGGAGAAGAGGTTCAAACGGCAGCACTCTATGGAGGTGATATGTGAGGTGAAGTTGGTTGCTATTGATGTGGAAGAAACAGCTTGAATTAAAAATCATTTTCTAAAATATATCATTAGGAGAATGAGGTATACTTAAAAATCAGAAGAATAATTTTCTTTTTTTAATGTGAGCAGGTAACATTTTGACTGCTATTTGTATTTAAAAGTGAATTATTTTTTGCTTTGACTTATACAACAAAAAAGGCAACCCTAATGTTTGATCCATTTTATTCAAAGCAAAGCATATGACGTATGATATAGTGCAATTCAGTGAATGCTCATGTGCACATTAACCCATTTTTATACAGGTTTTGTGGAAGCTTATGAAGGCCCATGTCTCTTTGAGCTGAAGTGAGAAAAATTTTATGTGACTTAGGAGGTCGGTTACTGTCATGTATTTCTTTCTAAGTCCCAGGTGATGTGCGCTATACTGCTATCAGAAAAGAGGGAGAGCTCTTCAGGTTTGTTCATCTTTTTTGAGCAAGATATGTCTTTAACACATCATCAGAAAAAACTTTATGATGTGCTGTCTTTCATTGTTTATGGCTAATAATAGTACTTTGTATATACATAACTGTTTTGATTTAAACTTTCTCAAGTGCTTTTTGAAATGGATAAACACCAAAGAACCTATGAAGATTGCTCTGGGTCATACCACAGCACGATGCTTTAGTGCTGGCAGTGACCAACCTCTAATCCTTTGCAACTTGATTGCTTCTTGCTTCCCAATGCCAGACATGATTCATACCAATTTCTAAACCTTAGCAGATTTCTCTTACACTAATTTGTCTAATCTGTCTATTGTAAGTTTTAGCATCCACATCATCCTGTAACAGTAAGTTCATGGTTTAACTACACCTTGTTTAGTGAACTACCTAAACAAGGGTCTTTGGGGGGGTCTTAAAGTAGTCTAATGCTAATCTAATTAACCGCTGACTGGTTCCTGTGTTAGGATAATGAATAACTGCTTCCCTTTCATCCTGTCCACATCATTCATGTTTTTAAAACAATTATTCCCTGATTGTAGCTGGAATGACTACAGCACAGAATACAGGATTTATGTATCTTAAGGTTTTGTTCCATATCCTGTAATATATAATCATATACATGTACAGGAAAATTGTTAAGGTTGGAGTTTTTTTATTTTGACTGAGTAGTTCTGATTCCACCTCTGCTGAATAACGCACTGTTTACATGGGTAAAAGTGGCAGGTTTAAAGTGGAAGTGAACAAGGCATGTGTGTGGATTTTATGTTTGCATAGACCTTCTCAATAGCAGGGAATAAAGACCTATACATATTTTACAGTTGAAAAACCAAAAATAGAAACACTCATGATAAATAATAATTTTTAGGTTATATACCTTTTATGTGAAACTAGCAGAGTTGAAGGTATGTACAAAATGTATTGAGTCCAGAACAGAAAGAAACCCTTGAAATATATCTGTATAGCCTGGAGGCCAGACTGTTTCTGCAGTCAAATAATGATTGGATTTCATAGCCTGTTTATTTACAGGGGATAAACAAGTGCATTTATGCAATGTCTGTAATGAAAATCTTGCCTGTTATTGAATTAGTGTTTTTTTCCTCTTGGTGTATGTAGGATCTGCCATCCAAAATTAGGGTGATTTTTTTTTTTCTTGTTTTCAAGATCAGTTTCTCAAGTAAACTGTAAAGTAAGCCTTGTATTCTCCAAAGAAAATTACTATTGAAAAGCAAAGCGTACCCTTTAGCTAGCATTCAACAAAGCAATGTAAGAAAAAGAATTTTTGCAACACCTTGAAGGCTAACTCTCTCTATATGTTAATAATAAACTGCCCAATTTCCCAGGAGTGCTATTTTTATAATGCACTTTTCCTACCTTAGGTTTTATCTAAATAAATTATGCTGCCTATATTCTAAATTCAAAATTGTTTGGTATCATCTTGATTGGGTATGCAATCATTTACAGTGTGTCATAGCTTTTCTCTGAAGCATGCAAATTGATTCATCTTTGGTTATCTGTGGTTTAATGAGATAGCATAGTTTTTTTTCCCAAGCATGTGCCCTTGTTATCTTCATACAACATGGCCTTCTGTGATATCAAAATGCTTACCCAGCACTTTGAATACCTGGAGAAAGCTTGAAGTGGTTAAACTGATAACAAGAGTGAAGTAGTGCCTGTATGCTAATGTCCAAAGCGTTTTTTTTCTACCAGACATTAGCACTCATTTATTAATATGAAAAATAGACTAATTCACATGTAAGCATCATTCTTTTTGTTTCCAGGAGAATATGAAACTCAGGGCATAAAGCCACCTGTGACGCTGTAGCACAAAGACTTTCTCAATTCACCAAGAGTATATTTTAATTGACTTAGTGCAGGCTGCATTTGGGACTGGTTTTGTAATCTTTCTCCTGGTTTTGTTATCTTTCTCCTGGTTTGTTATCAATGGAATTGGTCCTTTAATACAATTGTGCTTGTGGCTGACGTTTCCCGCACTGCCTTAATGTACAATGTGCGTTAGCTCTTTTCTGAAGTTCTCCTAAGTGCTTTGTATGAAAAAGCAAGAATGGTAGTTATTGCTTTCATGGTATTTTGCTAACTGTTCTTTTACAACACTGTGATTGAAGAAATACTAAAATCACATGCGGCTCTCTATCACAGGTCTTGGTGGAGCTATACAAAATTACAAAAAAGTAAATCTTGTAACAAGGAAATAGAGCAAAGAAGGTGTAAAGGACATTCTCTTTTATAAAATGTCATGAGATGGCATCTATCTGGCAATATCAGAAATAGTAAAGATGTTGATATATTGATCTCTGCATACATCACAAACTTTATTTTGCAAAGGTATTAAAGAAAAATCAACCTATTTTTTTTCCAATTTTTTCCAATTTTTCTAGTCTTAAATAAGCAGTCTTTGAAATAGATGGGATGGATGCCCTTAAATATTTCTCTGTTGATGGGGAAGGTAGAATAGAGAAGTGTTTAAAGTATTCATTATGAACACTGTGTACTAGGAGCTATTGTGAATTTGTCCATCTTAGTGTTGTACAACTGCCGCATTTCCTGGCACTGTAACTTTTTTGTGGCGTTTGTATCGTGCTTACAAATACCAATCATTCACTTGACTGCACTGTCAAAACAGAAGACTTAGGAGAGGTCTGAAAATGTCAGCATCTCTGCGAATGCAAATTATTATTCTCAAAGGTTTTGTACAATTAAAATCTCTGAAGTACAAATTGATTTAAGCTAACGTTGTTGTCATGATGTTAAACACTTCTGACCACAACAGGTTTGGAATATTTTGGCAATGCACCACAGGGCACATCAAGCTTTTGGCTGGATCAACACGATCAAGCATTGGCATGGATCAGGGTGCAGTTTTGAAGTCGGTCTCTGGGTCATCTCTGCTTGCCATGCATTCATTCATGTTGCAGAGCAGTTTTCAAGTGACCTTCCTTTGGGTGAACCCTAGGCTGCTCCAATGGACTGTGCAGCCTTTAGTGGTGGGAGAAGACTATTTTTAACCCAAAGAAAAGCCTCATGAAATCTGCTCCTGTTGCACCACCTAATTTGCATAGGCAAAGTTTAATAGATATTCCTTCTGAACTTATTTCATCTTTTTGCTTGACCAAGCTGTTACCTTCTTCGCCTTCACCACCTTCCACTCTCACTCATATACTTAGCCATTCACTAGCTTTTCTCTTTTTTTTTTTATAAAATAAATGACAATCAACTATCTCATCACCTTAAAAAAATTTAAAAGGATGATAAATCTCTTTTCCATCAAACTTCAATTTTCCCTGCTATTTTGTGTCTGTGAATTGCTTCACATATGACTGATCTTTAGTTTTTTTCACCAGTAACACTTTTCTTGCACCTTTTACATCAGCTGGTCCTTCTCTAAACTGTGTTACTGACATTTTTCATGATCTGCTTTTAGTGATCTGTTTATCTGGTTTGTTCTCCTCATCTGTCTTGCTTGGTTATTCACATTCAAAACTGTTAACTGATACTTTTCTGAATTTCTGTCTTCCCTCAGCTTTTAGAATACCAAGATTGTTCTATCTTTATCCTACCATATTTGTGAATTATTTACTTAAGCAAAACCACTGTAGAACTGGGAAAATGGCAAAGGAAAGTAGCACCCAACCTTTTGTCCTATGGGTGAAGAGGGATTCTTGACACGAACTGTTAATCCAGGACAGGATTTTAAGATATGAGATTTGAGGTGTGTTGTATGGCTGGTGTCTGGTGGAAGGAGGTTTACTGCATGTTATTATGAGAACAGCTGGTCTTCTAGAAGGGAGAAGGTGGCCAAGGGCACAGTGAGAAGAGTGGATGGAAAGGGAGAAACCCATTACTTTAGTACAAAATCAAGCTACTGGGAAACAACATCAATACATCAAATGAGATGAAAAGAAAGAATACATTGCCTTTATGCAAACGTTAAGAGCCTGCAATAAATAAAAAGTAAGAAAATTTCTCATTTATAATAAATTTGAACAAGTTTCTAATAATGTAGCTTAATGGGAAAATTCAAGTGATTGAAAGGCTGAAATAAATAGCACTGAGAGGGAAGAAAAGGAGAAGTTGTGGCTCAAATATGTGGAATTTTTTGTGTGTTCATAATAATTTATGAAGTAATTCTCTTAACTAACTCATAGCTCCACCTTTTAATATATAATTTGCAAAATGGGGATCTAATTCACTATGTGCAATAGACCACCAGCAGGGAGCAACGTGGCCAGCTCCTTAAAAGTCTCCTGTAATGGATAGGGAGAAAAATCACTAGTTTGGGAGACTTCCATTTTTGTCATGTTACTGGAGTCACACTGCCTTCAAAAAGTACTGTTTAATTTCTTTCAAATATGTATATATATTATACATAAATGTAGATTATTAATTTCCTTCTACAAAAATCTGATTTTGAGACAATTCTGTATTAGGCCTCATCTTCACAGATGAAGACAAAAATGAGTGATGGCTTAAGTACCAAAGGGAGTAATTAACCAAAGTATAAAAGAACATGAGTTAGCTAAATTCTGACTAGAAAATGTGTGTGTGTGTGTGTGTGTGTATGCATACATGTGTGTGTGTGTGTGTGTGTGTATGCATACATGTGTGTGTGTGTGTGTGTATGCATACATGTGTATATGTGCTCAGTGCACTGAAGAGGCCAACTTTTTAGAATAACCGTGACACTTCTCATTGTAAAGAGAACTCACTGAGTGCAAGGGAAAGGAGCTAAAATAAATAAACTAAACAAATATGGGAGAAGTTGATGTTAATGATTATGACTCAGAATCTAGAAACTGTAGAAAGCTACTGGGGAATGTTTATATATGTACATACACATAAATATAAAACATATATATATAAATATAGACGCCTACTATACCCCTAAAGAAATCAATGGTGAAGTAGAATCAACCTTGTAAGATTCTTTTCTCAATTGTACTAGAATATTATGTAGAAAAATAATACATATAAATAAGTAAACATAACTTTAAAGTATGATTACTTATTAGTAATGACAATGAAGAGGTTTTAAATAACACCATAGAAATGAAAATAGAAGAATTTGAAATGATAATTCAGAAATGACAGAAATTCTGGGCAAGTATTGATGTTCATCATTTGGAAAACAAAGTTGACAGAAAAGCGTGACAAAATTTCATTACAGCAGTAACTAAGGATGCTTAAAAATGGAGAGTAATACTGAGCATTTTGGAATCAACAGATTTGAATTGCAAGTCGCTGAGAGTTTTAAAAAATGGTCTTGAGTCATTCTCTGAGTCATTACTGTTGATTTTTAGTAAGTCATAGAATATTGGGGAGGTTCCAGACAATGGGAAGAAATCTAATGTTGTGCCAATAAAAGGCTAAATGGGACGACCCAGATATAATTATAAGTCTGTCAGCCTGACATTGATCTCAGGCAAAATAATGGAATGGTTTCTAAAGGACTCAATTAATAAAGAATTAAACAAGGGTAATATAATTATTGCTAATCAGCATGGGTTTATGGAAAACAGACCTTGTCAAATTAGCTTGGTATCATTTTTGTGATATTACAAATTTGGCTGATGTAATGAAGTTCTGTAGGCCACTGACTTGGTACAAAGTACTGATGAAAATCTGGAAAAAACTTAAGTTGTTATTTTGGAGTGTAGAAGGAAAATGAGTAAGTTCAGAGCTTTATGGTTAGCTGCATAATAATTAGTTTTTTATTATATAACTTGAAAACAAATACTGGTTTATTTTCTACTGAGCCAGAGCTGTACTTACTACACAGCACTGATATATCCCAGAGCATGATGTATCCCTGTATTCTTCTAAAAATAATGAAGACAATCAATTACTGGTCAAACCCAGTCTGCTTCAGACGGTGAACTGAGCGCAATGTGTTCAAATGTTGTCTGATATCAAGATTACGGGTAGAAAGAAGGGTGCAGATAGTTAAGGATGAGGTGGATAATAAGTGAAGATTGAAGAGTTAAGGATGGTAGGTGAGAACAAAATAATATTTTTATTCTTTCCTCATTCTGTGTTTCTCTTTGCTTTTTTGACCAGCTGTGCCCTTTTGTTGATTTCTTTGGGTATGCCAGTTAATATGCATGGACAGCACCTAGCATGGTCAAGTGGTGCATCATACTTCCCAGGAATGGGAACTTTGTGTTTCGTGGTTTGGGTTTTTTTTGTTTGGTTGGTTGGTTGGTTTGGTTTTTTTTTTGCAGTTTTTTTTTTTAAACACTATGATGAAGTTTTTTTCTTCTTGCAGCCCATACTGTCAGAAAAAAAAAATTACAAAGGTTAAAAGATAACAATTTGTTGTTAGCATATATGGAGATAAATTTTAACCCTTTTTACTGAGTTCTACTATTTTCTCAATCTCTTCTTCTTATGTGGATTGTAGATTTTGCTTCCTCAGGATTGATTAATTAAAAGTAAATGAGAGTTTTTTCTTTTATTCTAGTTTCTTGTTAGAGCTTCTTGGAAATATTAATTTCTGTTCTTATGAGAATTCAGGTCTTGGTGAGACAGCAGAGAATAGAAGCAAAACTTCCCAGTTTTCATCAGCCGTGATTGATGAAGAGCTTGCTCAGCAATGTTACGTGAAATTTTCATACATTTATCTTGCCCATAGTTTTTATGGGAAGTCCAACTGTATTCCACTTGAGAACTTTCGTATGAGTAAGGTAATGTTCTCTGTTAGAAAAATCACCCAAAAACTGCTTTGGACAGTTCTTTTCTTATTGAGATCTAGACCAGGTTTTATTAATGCTTTATGCAAAAATGGAAAACACAAGAAGAATTTTTGAAATTGGTTCAGGTCTTAATGAGCTGTAAATAGTGCTTATCTATACACATTGTAGTTGCTTGAATAGTTTATTTTAAATTACTGATTTTGCTTCATGAGTCTTTAGATTTTTTTTTCTTTTTTATGCTAATCTATTGACATGCAGATTTTTAGATCTAAGTAAATAAAAGTTATGTGGTAAAATCTATCCTGAAATCAGTCTCTTATCCTCGGACAATATGGTGTGTATACATACATGCATATACAAGCCACAGGTAGAAAAGATCTAGGTATCTTTGTGGAGGTTCATGATGTTAAAAGTGTTTTTATAACTTCATTAATTTCTTTTTGAGAACAAATAAGGAAAGGAAATGCAAAAAGATGGTACACTCTTATTGAAAAGATGGTGGTTCTCTGGTTAAGATGAAAAGAAGTACACTAGATTTTAGATTTCTGCAAATTTTAAAACTTACAGTACTGCAGGAAATACTGCAACAACTCCAGTACCAACATTCTTAAGTGTGTACTGTTTGATAACATTGCTTATTTATGTATATTAATTACATTTTTAGTCCTGTTTTCTCTAAAAGGCATTCACTGGCAGTTTTTGAGTCCATTAAAAATGTGCGCAAGGTGACAAAAGCCTGAAAGTAATTTTCAATGGGAAGATGTAAAAAGGCTGTAGTTTTTATTAGAGGCAGGGTGGACAGTAGAGATTGTTCTCATCCCCATAAACAATGAGGGCTCCTACTCTTCCCTCCAAGTTTCAGCAGTTAGGCCTGTTTTAAAAAAATGAACTAACAGTCATTGAAACTGAAGGACATGACACACAATCAAGACAAGGAGCTTGAAGTCATGGATAATTCAGTATGACAGAATACCACTGAGACCAAGAGCATGACTAAAGAAAAACCAGAGCAAGTTTTTCTTTAAATCTGCAATTACAGGAGATGAAATGTAAAAGTGTGAGGGAGTAAAATTACCTCGTTCTTTATATAAATATATATTTTTAAAAAAAAAAAAAAAAGGAGGTAGGAAGAGAAAGAAATTTATTTAGGAAATTGTAATTTTCCCAGCATTTTCTTTTAATGTCCTTGAAAAGATCAGTTAGTATTGGTGATGAAATACTAAATTAGAGATATCTTTGATCCATCTTGACATGGTTATTCTTCTCTCCATTAATTAATGTATTTGTGCATTTAAGCAGAGGGGTTTTTTTTTAAGTGTATAAAACCCACACAATTTGCAATTACAACCAAGAAAAATTTGATACTTGCATTTATCTTTGCAGTTTGCAGTAAGTACTTCTCAATGCCAATATAGATTATTGATATATAAACTAGATATATGTGTGCAGCTTTTAGAGCGCCCACTAAAACCTTGAAACCAAATCTAGGAGTGCATCTCCAAATAAATAGCAAGAGAGTTTAAACATTCCAAGTTTCATATAATTGTAGTACTTTGTTGATCTGATAAAATTCAAATATTTCTAAGGTGCAATCGTAAATGTAATATAGTGATATTTTTCTGGGTTTTGCTTACAGAAAATTTGGCAGGGAGGTATTCTAAAAGGCAATATGGATTAAAATGGTCTACACTTTTTCTGAAAATTATTTTCATATGATTTCAAAAACAAATACATCTGAGATGTTGGGATGTTCATGCAAAGAAAGACATCTGCTTTTGTCAAAACAAGGTAATGTTCTAAGTTGATTTAGCAATGGTTATAATCAGCAGTAAATTATAATCATGATAAAAGATGAGGTTTAGTATGTGTAAGTGCAACACAACAAAGGATATTGCAGGTGTTTGTAAAGTGAGTAAAGTGCTCTGATATATTAAAAATGCAGTTCTCAAAGTTTGGAGATGTAGCCTTTTTCTTCTCTCTATTTTATTTTAATGTGTTTTTAATAGCTGACTGGATTTTTTTAAAAAGACAAACCCGACATTATAATTTTGGGATCTATTTCAGTGGAGTATAGTGATTGTGTGTGTGTGTCTGGAAACTATGGGAATAAGGAACGTACTGTTTTAGAAATCAAAATACAGAATTGTGCTCTTAATGTTAGAGACTCAGGAGAGAAGAGTTGCTGAAGGCAATTATCTAGAGACTTGCTAAACTCACTGAACTGTTCATATTAAATATACTAATTCCCCAGGCATTAACTCAGCTCAGGAAAGTTTCCTAGGTTTCTCTGTATTAATACTGTTAGGAAGAAAAGCAAGGAAGCCAGGTCAATTTGTGAGACTAATCAGAATAGAATGAAGTTAACGGAAAGGATGCCTTCATTTTCTATTTGCAGAGGATTGAAGACCTTTGCTTTTCCAAGTTTTATATCAAAGAAGAAGGAAGAAGACTTTCAATAATACAATTTAGGAAGCCCAGCGCAGAATATGGGATGTTGTATTGTGGGGACTGTTGGTGTGCGTTGAATGGCCAGTGGTCCTTGTGCTGAGAACCCCTTTGCTGTTTCGATGCTGAGCAGAAAGATTGCCGTGCTGCCTCCTCTTCCTTCTGGACAATGACATCCTCTGTTTTGCTGTGCTCCTGCTGTTAGTTTATTCCATCTCTTCTCCGTTTCTGTAATTCCTTTTTGTCTGCCTATTCCTATTTGCCTCTTCTATCTTTTATTTCACTGTGTCTATGAATTTTGGGACCAGACTGGTATTTGCCATCTTAGTAACCCTCATTTTATTGCTGTATGGATTACTTTGGTTTCCACATAGCACAGGACTAAATTCTTTGTCCCATCCAGCCTGGTTTTTCACCCTACTCTGGCAGAGCTGGAGGAAAGAAAGGGCTTCCCAGAGACTTTCTGGGGTGTTGCTACGACTTTCCTACTCCATAAAGGGAAGAAATAGGGTCAAACTGAGTGGTGATATTTTTTTTTTCCTGTTTCCCAGCTATAGTCTGTAGTGTATCTCCAGTCCCAAACCCAAGTTCATACACAATGAGTGAAGGCACCACCATAGTATTGTTTTACTGAAGAAGCTTTTGTCTTGGGAGATGACTGCAATTTCAAAGATGTTATGAAATGTGAGGCTGCATTTGTTCTGTGAATAGTCTTTTCCTCCTACAGAGTGCCTAAACATTTAAAGCATAGCTGTCGGCTTAGGTTAATCTCATCTGCAAATGTCTCCTGTTAAACAGTTTAAATATGACTATATTTAAATATATACTTTGTATATGAGCCTATTAAAAACTTTTAAGGAAAGTGACATATGACAAATGATGTATTTTCTCTCTACCATTTCCTGGCATTTAGAATTTATTTGGCTGATGCTACACTTGCCATTGTGTGTGTTATCCTAGTGCTTAGGAGCTGAACGGGTTTGACGTGTGCCTGCACACACAGCGTAGTAAACGTAGGAGAAGTGGTCCATTAAGAGTAAGGAACACCATCTTTACCTCCTCATCCATGGAAGAAATTTCTTTGTTGCTTTGGTTTGTTTTTTGTTTCCTAAAATAGCATCTATTTGTGCTACCTCACAGAAAGTTTTTCTGAAAGTAGGAAATAACATTATCAAACTACCTTTAGAACTTAAATAATTTTTTAAATGTCTGTCTGGGATCATATTCTGGTTTTATTCATTTCAATTTGTGTACTTTTTTGTGTCTATAAGTAACACGAGAATCCAGCAATAAATCTGGGTGTGATTCAAGGAAATAAAATGTTGGACAAGAGTTGGACATAAAACAACTGCTTCATGTTTGTTATGGGGATATTGATGTTTTGTTAAAAGAAAGCATCTGATGAAAGTGTGTTACAGGCTAGAAGGCAAAAGTTTTTAAAACAAAAGTAAGTTATTTCTGTGAAGCTTATATGCAGTGTTATTTAGGCTAAAAAAAATTAAATCCTTGGAATTTTCCTTCAAAATTTAGTTAAGCCTTTGATGTATCTCTCACCTTAAAAGACTTGTAATTTGAAATTGTCATGTAAATACAGTATCTTTATTTCAAAATGGCTAATATGATTAATTATTTGGCATAGCATTATAATGAACGTGATTAATAAACTGTGCAAGTACTCTTCTTTTTATCCGTACAGTTTCTTTGTGAGGTTGAGTTTCAAGGCCTGAATTCTTAACAAATTAATCAGCTTTCCACAGCAAAGCAAAAACAATTTCCTCCCATGCATAATTTAAGTAATCCAGGCTAGGGGGCAGGGCCCAGTCTTTGGTGATGATGACTTTTTGTAATTCCTGGATAATTCTAAATCCTTGAAATGAAATGTGTAACAGCAGAACCAGGAATGTTGCAACGAACAGTGTTTTCCTATCTCGTTATTCATCTGTGCTAAAGTAGTACAAAGAAAAGGCTTCCTGTTGTGCTGCTCTGGAGTTGTACATTGTGGTGTAGTTTGGAGACTTATCAACACACGGGTGAAAATAAATGCATAGGAAAAGTATGCAGCCTTCGCTTCTCATTGATGGGTTTTTTTGTATATATATTTTTCAGCTTTGTAGTCTCCAAGCAGCTGAAGCTCAAGCTTCCGTGACTCACAGCCATTTTCCTGTGCTGCACTGAGATAAGGAAGGTTTTATTGATGGAAGCAAATTAATTGGTGGACCTTTTACTTGTAATATTTTCTTTCCTCTCTATGGGAATTTATTTTACTTATACAGAGACATTTTTTCTGCTGATGTGGTAGACAGTGGCAACCAGATAGGCTGAATGTGTTAATCCATAGCTGTAAGAAGATGAACTGCACACTACCTCCTATGCAATGCAGAATATATTTCTTTCTGTAACCTTTTGAGATAATAATTAGACCTGCAGTCTAGAGTATTTTAAATTGTGTTGCTGTTATGTTTCTTTTTTATTAGACAGACTGTTCTTACAGCTGCTATGGATTTGATCTTGTAAACAGGGCTACCCCTCTGAATAATCTCACTAAGATTGGTGCCCAGCAGTTTGCAGGAATCAATCCCAAGGATCTAGCAATCGTTAGTGATCTGATGCTGATCTATACCTCTGCCATAGCCACAGCCTCTTGCTATTAAATAGAAAGATGGGAGTCTGAGTAGGCTGCAATTAATTCCGAGTGCTGCGGCTAGATTACTTAGATGAAATTCAGCCATCGTATCATTTATGAACTCTAATTTATACTTTGGATGCCTGTAACATTTTACATCGATTGCAAGAGTTTGCATCTTCTTTGCACTGTAAAATATTGCTTTTAACCATGTGTTTTGAGTGTTCCACTATATGTCTCTTCTGCTTTTATTCCATCTTAATGGTTTTTGAGCATTAGAGAAGTGAATGGCAACTTCATCTTTCATCTATTGCAGACTTACCATTAGGCTGTAATGCACTTGCAGGTGTTGTTTGAACATCAGTAGATACAAAAGTGCATTGCTGGTTGAGGAGAGAAATAATGGTCTTTGGTTTTCAAGTTGGAGAAACATCTACTTTTCATATGTTTCGAATTAAAATTGTTTTATATATTGTACTTTTTTCAAGACAAGCTGTACAATCATAGTGATTTCTGAGATTACAAGAGATACATATTATGTATCTGAGAAACATAATTCTTTCATATTTAGTGTGCACTGTCTAACGAAGTACAGAAATGCTCTTGATTGAACTACTAGTCACACTGGTCCTCCACACTCCAATTCTTTCTGATACCTGCAGGCTTTTTTTTTTTTTTTTAATAAACCTATACCTTTATAGTAGACCTGCAATATTCCTTTTACAGGGGTGCTGAGGGGAGACAGCATTTTAAAAAATAGGTTAATTAATTCAGTTAGATTTTACTAAATATATGGATAGTAGAGTGGATATCATTGAAGTGCATGGATATAGACTGAATTTACCATTTAAATGCACTGCATTCCTTCTCCATGGCAATTATACAGTAGGTGAGGAATCCAAGTTAAAGTGTTTAGCTGAATTATTAATGTTAAAAGAAAAATTTATTTGACCTAATAATTTTAGCCTGGAACCAGCTGAAAGTAGGTAGTAGTTGGAAATTGCCATTGAGATAAAGTGGGGAATTGAAATGTGGATATTACTGGATCCTCATGTTTTGGAATGCAGAAGGATAGGTGGAAAGGGTATTCTTCCAGGCAGTCAGGATGAGTGCCTACTGCTTTCTACCTGAAGAACAGGCAAATTTGTGTCAGTCAGTCAAGTCTGAGCAGGGCAAAATCATTGAGCCATCCAACTGTTGCTTAACTCTTGTTTTAAACCTGAACTAGTATGCATTTTTAAGAAATTGCTACTGCAAAAATGTGAAATTCATCCCACTGCTAAGATTTGCAGTTCTGTGATAAAAATGTGGGGTGTGAGTTTATAGTTGAGACTTCACTTGTTAAAAATATGTTATTGGAGGTGGTTATTATTGTATTTATAAGCCAAGATATTATACAAAATAACAGATCTGTGGAAGGCTCACCTGCAAATATTTGCTGTATATGGGCATTAATATATTTATTGCAAAATATAAGTGGAGAGTATGATCAGGCAAAATTTTAAAACCAGGTATGAAACCTGTTCCCTTGGCAAGACTGGGCATTTTCTAGTCAGAGGCTGCACTAGAGTCTCAGGAAAAATTCATCTAGGCTCAGCAGGCTGTTAAAAGAGAATAACCCTGGGTGCAAGAGGTTTCAGGACATTTTGCTACAATTATTTTTTTGAGGCAAATGTTGCCTTCCAATTTTTTTTAATGTTGGTAGATCAAGAGGAGCTTTGTGTGTTGCCAGAAATATTAACTGACTTTCAAAGTGAAAATTAAAAATGTGAGTGGATTTAGCTGTCTATAAATAGTAAATCTAATACCATATTCAGTGCTCTGAAATATTTTGCCTGGCCAGCAGCTACTACTCCAGAAATGTGTGGGTGTATTGTGGGTCCTGTCATGTTGTAGACAGTCTAGAGAATCAAAATACTGACTCATCACTAGGCTTAGGCATATTAATCCCACCATGTGTTAAAAACTAAGTTTTTTCTCAAAGCAGAGAACCATTTAAGTATTTTCCATAGCTGTTCATTACAACATAGTATAAAGGAAATAATTAATGCCTTCCTGATTGTTTTCAATACAGCAATGAAATGTCATTAAGAATATTTGAAGAAGTAAAAAAAATATATGAGAAAGCAGTTAATTTAAACTGGAGGGCTGTTTAATCAGATGCAACTAGCAAATGCTACTTTTTTGAAGACTGCATTTTGCCCAATGTAATTTTAATGAATATGGGTTTTACTAATTTCTCTAATTATGTACTGCATATAAAAGAACCCTGGTTAATCATCATTAGAACATGAAAATGGCATAAAAGTATGTTCTAAGTACTTTTTATCACTTTTCTGTATCTTCCAGAAAACTTCTGGTATTACCAGAAATGTAATTTTTTCAAGGTTGGATACAGAAAAACACTGATACATACTCTGTAGTTAAAGGTATTAAGATGTTTTCCACCAGCTACATCTTATACATCACTGAGGATTGCTCAGCTACGTTTTCAAGTTCATTAAGTATGATGAAAATCAGGGTGATGGAAAGATGTTTTCATTGAGTATCATTTGTATTCCTTCAAAAATTTGCTACATTTTTAATTATATAATCTTGAAATTATACTGATCTTGTCTGTGAGGAAGTTTGACATTGTAAATTCAGTGAAGATATATCTATATTGAAAAATAGATGAATAGATGAGTATTCTTAGTCATAAAGGTATTATATAAAATTGTAGCAAAACATACATTTTATTAAATGGTACTCAGTGACTCCAAAGTACTCAACTGCCTTCGAACTGACTTGAACAAACAAGTTTGTATGTGTGTCTGAGTTAGCCAGTGTCAACAGCATGGGCTTTCCAAACTTCTAAAATACTGTTCAGAGGCAGGAACGTGTCAAAGATGGATACATAAGATTTGCATTGGGAATTTGATTTAGTAATTCTCTGGTTTTTACGTGCACTCTTAAAACGTGGAATTTATTATGTCCATTCATTCCCATCTAAACTGCAGCAGTGAAACACACTCTGTCTGTAAACTTCTCTGCAGATTAAAGAAATGCATTAAATACCAATTCTCTGAAGTCTGTGCTTCCAGTTAAAGTTATTTTCAGCACATGTACAAATTTTTTTGAACTGGTTTCAAAATACAAAGCTGTATCAAAATGCACAAAAACTGGGAAAAGTGCCGTATCAAATATCAAAATGAAAAATAATTTATAAAATACATATTTTAGGGCTCTAGCAGTACACAGCACCTAATACAGGATTGGTATTTCTCTGAAGGAGAGAGAAATGTATATTGGTATGGCATATTCCATATAACTAAGCATCATTTTACATTTTCCATGTGATATTACCCTTTTTTCTGACCAAGAAATGAGTCTATCTTGCCTCTGAGTCAGAATCCAGTTTCTATATCATAGAATCATAGAATCATAGAATG
>NW_010311286.1:20917-47800 GCF_000700745.2 Antrostomus carolinensis | reverse complement strand
TTTTTTTGAAATGGATTTCAAGATGGGTGTTTAAAGAAAATGGGTGAATTTAAAAGTATGTGTTACTTGCTCCCAAACACCAAAAAAAGAGGAGGGGAAAAAACCCCAACCCTCATCAGGCTAATATCTAGTAAAGCACAGGGGAAGGTGAGGCTGAAGACCTGCTTAGACTGACTTTTAGAACCTAATTTGCTTGATTTTTAATTATTTTTTCCCTTCAACCCACCATTCCTAGCAACACATGTGAAAATAAGATGCCCAAGGTGTGGATCTGATGACAGAACGTTGGTCCTTTTGTTTGGTGCTAAGCACAAGGTTCTGGGAGCCAGCCAAAGGATTAATGAAATCAGTTCCTATAGACAAAATGAAAAATAACTTGATTGCCAAGAAACTGTTGTCCTAATGAACTCAGATAGTCTGGTTGTTGGAGACACCAGAAAATGGAAATGAGCTTGCATAGCTTTATTATATTCAAAAATAGACTTTAACTAGAACATTCTGTATTCTTTCCTGATTGAGTAAAAACAGGGGCTGATAGAAGTTGAAAGCAGCAGATAAGCTGATGTGGAGACACATATGGCTTGAAGCTAGTGTTTAAAAAGCAAAGAAACCATAATCAGTTGAAGGTAAAAAGAAAAATGTTAATAGTAAAAAGTCCTGTTCTCAAGGCATCGCTTCACGTTTGTATGAAGACAAGTTTTGATTAAATCCAGATAAATTCTTATTTTTTAATGTGCACCTTATGCAGAATGGATGTTTGTCACCGTCCATCCTCGTTAGTGATGAGGGAAAAATGTGGAAGCATGTTGCTGCTTGAGCATTTGGGGATTTAATATTAGAAATCAATTCAACATGGTCATCTTATGAAAATGCTCTAAAGAGCCCATGTGCTGCTCTGATTTTTAGTTGAACAGGATAAATTTCTTTCATAATCAGTACTGTAAGGAGGGATATAGAAAGTTCAGTTTTCTCTGTGAAAACTGCTTTTTCTAGGGGTTTTCAATGGACCAGGGAAAGGTTTTGGTAAAGTAACTCTGCTGGAGGAAGGAAGATCTGTGGTGGTGGGAAAAGGGACCTGACCCATCTGATGTGATGCATGGCCAAGCACGGGGACCTGGCTGGTAGGATGTTGAACTGTGGTTGCTTGTGCCTCGTATCTCTCTGGGACACTTGGAATATTGTTAATACTTGCTGGGATCTTTCACATCCACGTAGTGAAGTCACTAAAGTAGGATGTCTGCATAAAAATATTATGGCTTGGACACTTTCTGTTTTGAAAGAAAAGAGGGAAAATAATTTTTACAAAATTCAAAAAATTTTCAACTTTAGTACTGTTTTCAGTTGGAAAAATGTAAATGGCTGTGTTGAGTTCTGGGCTATTTACTTTTTCAGTCAAAATATTAAGTGGAAAACATCCCTACTTTCTATTCAGTATCTGATCCTTGATACTTTGGACAAGATGATGGTTGTCTGGTCTCTGTTTCCTATGACAGAAGTGCAACCTAAAACAATGTTGGCCTTTTATAGATGCTCTGAATTTCGGAAGCAGCACCACAACACTGGCAAATCAGCAATGATATCAAGTTTTCATATAGACAGGAATTAAATATAAAAAGGCTCTGTTTTGTTTTGTTTTTTTAAATAAACTATTGCCCTTAGTTTTCAGCAATCAGACTAGAGTATCAAAAGCAAAGGTAGTTGCAGAAATTTGAACCCAAGGGAGTAATTTTCTTGCTTTCAAGCTTCTTTTTTGTATGTAGAATTTTTCTGGTAGAGAATATGTAAGTGATTCTTCAAACCAGCCAGCAATAGGGTATGTACATGGATGAACACAGCCCTACAAGTGCTCCAGCTGGTACCCAGGATGAGTGTTGCCTTTTGAACTGGAAACCAGAAAACTTGACATTATTTCTGGCCATAACTGCTATTACTGGGTAAACATCTTAAATGCTGTTCCTTGTCTGTAAAATATGAATAACAATATCGTATAACTGTTCTTTGATCTTTTCCCATGAAAAGCTCTATGGAAATTCCAAGAACTCAATATTAAATGCTGGATTTAACCTTTGTTGAAAATTGAGACTGTTAAGTTATTTATAAATATTTATTTTTTTTAAGAAATATTAATTTGGCACAGTTAATGCTTTTTACCATAGTCAAATAGAAGTGGCTAACAATAAAATAAGTTCTATAGTAACAGTGATTAAACAACAACTTAATGTCTGCATCTACAGTATGTTCAGAGGTCAATTAAAGATGATACAATGCAATGAGTAATGAATTAACACGGGCTTTGTGAGTTATCTGAGGTAGCTCAGAGGCAAGAATTGTGGCTGTGACTTTGTAGCACTGGAAGTGATGGTTATCACAACATGTGAAAGGAGTCAAAATGCTGGTACTTTTCAAGTCAAATAGGAAATTGACTGGTTATTGCTGGTTTAATGGGCATAAAATATAAGTCATGAAGAATACTGCAGTTCAGGCTTTGACACCTAATCTTGTCTCATTTGAACTGATGTGCAATGGCTTCTTGAGTCTCTGCCATCAATCTTCTCCTTAGGAACTGCAAGCTGGAGGTAATGGCTTTCATCATAACGGCAATGAAAATACTGTTTACCTATTTAAAATGCTCAGCAGGGAAATGCTCAAGAGTGATGCCTTGTGCTCCAGGCTATTCATCCACTCTGATGAAACCTCAATTTTTCCTTATGGCTGCTTATATGCAGACATGCCATGAAGCTTTGAGCTCTCTATCTGTTTTTCAGCATGATTAATTTGTGCCCATACCAGACAGCTTGTTGTGCATTAAGTCCTGCCAGCCAACAGATAATTTTTCTAGCATTTAAACCAATTTATGATCTAGTTGACATGCTCATTGTTTCACTAAACCTGGCCAGTCAGCATTGTCTCTGCCACAGAGCAGGAAATTAATCTTTGCAGATATTTGACTCTTATCAGCTTTCCTACCTGCTGCATGCAACTGTGGAAGAATTTGTCTTAATTTCTGCAAGAACTACATCCTTAAACTGTGTTCATGCTAGCTCACAGTAATCCTCCTCTCTCTTTCCTGAACCATCTCTTCTAGGGCATCATCTCTTCTTCCTAGCTGAGTGGAACCAGAACACCCAAAGCCTAGGGCAGAGTGTTTTGCTGTGTTGTTTGTACAGCCCAAGAGGGATCTCTGAGGTTGCTGAGACTCATCTCATGACTAGCCAGTAAATACAGGACTAGAGTGATCCAAAGACTCATCTTAAATCTTGTACTGTTGGTTTTAATAGCTTGGGGCTATTAAGGATATGAAATACTTGGAGGGTACAAGCTTAGCTCCTTGGTTATGTCCCTGGTTTGAAATATGGGCATGGATGCAATTAGGCTGAAACTTCAGCAGGGTCAAAGAGAAATTGCAAAGGACTCATTAACCAAAATGTGTACTTTTACCTGTGTGATCACAGAGGTGCTTTGCAAAAAGACAAAACCAAAGCATGTGTGTTGATTATGCTGTTGCACAAATCAACTTGGGTCCTTGCACTGGAAGGCATTCACCTTGAATCTCTGATACACAAGTAGAGCAAGCGTTAGTTTTATGCCCACTCTTTGCTCAAAATGAAAGCTTGTAAATTCAAGTTATTTAGGTTACAATTTGCGTGACTAAGAAAAGGCAGTTTGATTTGGTTTTTTTGAATTTTTAAGGATTGTGGAGACAGAACTAGCATGTGGAGAGATTCACAGCAGATAATGGGATGCATCAAAAAGATGTGAGGAGATAAATTTCAAGCAATCTGAAATAAATTCAGAGATCCCACTAA
Source organism: Antrostomus carolinensis (assembly GCF_000700745.2). Taxonomy (NCBI): domain Eukaryota; kingdom Metazoa; phylum Chordata; class Aves; order Caprimulgiformes; family Caprimulgidae; genus Antrostomus; species Antrostomus carolinensis. The sequence continues at coordinate 43,994 of NW_010311286.1, read as the reverse complement.
GTGACCAGTGTTTTGCTGAAATGCCAGCATCTTTTTTTTCCTTCCAATTTTGTTTTCTCTCTGAGCCATATCTATTGCCTTTGAAGTTGCTACAGCTGAGGCCAAAATTTGTGAATGCTGGGAAACCAGCAGTTCTGAGCAAGGAAAAACCTTTGTAGTCTGTTCACAGACAGAGAAACAGAGTAGGCTAAGATTTTTTTTTTTTATTAATATTTTATTTCCAAGCCTCCGGCATTTGGCCCTCAGCTTCAGCCTGGTTGCATTAAAATGCATGATGCAATCTTAAAGGTCAGTTGGCCACCAAGCAAAGAGCTTCCTGGTCAAGAAGACCTAATAGGGAAGTTTTTTGTTTCCCTCCGTGTTCCTACATTGCAAAATGGTTTAGGTTTGGGATAACAAGTCACGGGCTGAAATTTGACTGGCTTCAAGATGCAACATATTGCATCTTCTGGGCAGCTGTATTGGTTAATTAGGATTGTGGTTGATGTCAGGAAATCTAGCCTTCATTAAAACATATGCAACACTTCCATTGACTGGTTTGGAGTTGAAAAATTGGGAATCATGCGCGTTAAGGCTAAGCAATAAAATGTGTGCTCTTTGTGATTGCCATTTGCATCTTGTAGCTTGTCTTTGAGCCTTCAACCTCGTGTCCACAACTGCTAAACTAGAAATACCTTTGGATGTGATGGATATAATTCCTCTTACCATCTGATTTACAGTCTGTGGCATTGCAAGAACCACTGAGTATTAGACATGTTGAAAAATAAAGACAAAATCGATATTAGATTTAATATTGAAAATGCTCACTCAGCTGAGCAATAGAAGTTGCTGTCTTGTATCATGGATCTTGCCATGACAGTGCTGCTGTTGCAAGTGGAAGCTGAAACTAAATCCCTGAAAGAAGTGGCATTAAAGATCTGTATGTTTTCCCATGATACTCTGTTCCTTTTGCTTAATTTCAAAAGAAAAGACTACAAAAATTCAAATACAAAACAGTCTGGATGTCATCTGGAATTTATTTGACCTCTTACATTGGCTCTAAAAGAAATCACAAACAAATAAACAAAACTTCTTTTCGAAGATAAAAAAAGACACTTCATTTAATAACTAGATTAAAAAACAATTTGAAGCTTAGTGGGGGAGTGTTGCGTGTGGCACAAGAAAGGAAGAAGCACATTTCATTTTAACGGCGGTTGGAGATGCTGCCAGTTTGTTTGGTATGAACCCCTTGTCAGAGGCGTGTAGAAATTCCTGTTGTGCTGAGCACCCCGTGGCTACAGCGACCTGTGCTTCCTCAAGTTCATGAAGTTGGGATCCTTATTTGGATGGTTTGGATGCTTGAGGAAAAAGAAATATTATTTTCTTTTGGAGGGAGTGAAATTTTAATGCTGGTGATTGGAAATTGAATCTTTCTTCACTAGGCAGCCCAAGCACTCATTGATTTCTTTAAATCTGTGGGATGATCACAAGTCTTTTCTTGGAAAATTAATAGACTAGCTTTCTCCACCTTTAAAAAGTTAACTTTTATTTAGACCCAAATGCACAATTAGGATCCTTGTTTGTTTGGGGTTTTTTTAGTAGGACATGCTCCCATCTCCCTCCCTGTTTCCCCTAATGTGAGGCACCACTGTAGATCTCTTGGATAAAATCTGTTGCTAGACATAAAACAAGAAAAATATTTGTTTATTCTGCTGCAGACAGCTGTTTAGGATGCTGTGGAAATCTAAATCTTATGGTAGTTTTGCAGATGTTGTTTGTACGTGACTTTTGCTTGGAAACCATACTTGTCAGGAGGCACAGAGAGTTTCTGTGCATCCCTCAGTGAAGAGTTGGGCTCTTTTCCTTCAGCAAGGAGTATGAAGGAGGAGAGACAGAAGAATGTTTCCAGTATTTGGTCAAAATGAAGACCCATTTGGCCTTGAGCCACCAAAGAGTGTTTTTTCGGGCATAAACTGGGATGCTCAGTGTTTTCTGAAGTCCAATTGAACTGAAAAAAAATCTTCTAGAAAAATGTAGAGCAAACTTTGAGTAACCTGTGTAGATGTGATGGTTCAGTTCTAGAAATAGATCTTTGTTTTTATAAAAGAAAACTGCTTTGGATAGTCTGTGCTTCCAGTCCAGTTTAATGTGTACATCTTGGACGCGTGATGGGAATGGGCACTCCCTGGGGCTGTAGGGCAAAGCAGCTCTCCAGAGGTGGGGATATTCATGCACTCGTATTTCTATACTTACATGTTTCTATTAAGATAATTCAGCCAACAAAACGTATAGCCAAGGATGATAGAAATTGAGGAATGTGGACTCTTTCTTGGCAGCTCAAATCTGACTTGGAAGTGGTTCAGGGGAGGATTAAATCTCGCCGCTCGGCGGGGCAGAGTTGGGGTGATCAGCAGAGGTTGGGGATGGCTGAACCGGGGATTAGTGCGGCACCACAGAGAGTCTGGGGCTGCTGTAAATGAGGATGGAAATGAAAAGATGCCAAGCATCTTTCATCCAAGGCATTTCCACATGGACTCTGGTATTTTGGGGGGCTTTGAGCCTGTGGAGAGCGGACAGATGGCAAAGCTGTTGTGTGCTCAGCGTGGGTTTCTGCTTGGGCCGAGGTGGGAACACAAAAGCACTTGGGGCTTGTTTGCTGTTTTGTTTCCTTTGAGGGGACTCAAATACCTGAAGTCACAATGACAGAGTGACTTTTGCACCCTGATTTTTTGCTTGGTGAAATTATCCACTTTGCCGTTAGTTTGCCTGGTTTTGTGCAATGTGTGTGTTGTATGCACATGAGTATGGTTACAACAATGTCAAACAGACTTACATTTGAGAAAAGTTAATATTTCTCTTGGCAGTTCTGATATCCTTTGTTCCTTATGTGCTGAATTAATTTCTTCTGCCAGCTCTTGCTCCGTGCACATGGCGATAGTGTCCGAGTGACTTGCTGAAAGGACTCTGCTTTTTCACTGAACAAGGTGGAAATTCCTCTGTTTTACAAAGTGCTTATCTGAGATGTAACTGCTTCTGCAAAGCTTCCAGAACAAGACAACAGACCAAACAAGAAAAAGAAAAAATAAATAAATTAAACAGTTTGTGGCATGAAGCTACCACAAGCAAAACAAAGTTGGCCTTGACATCGTGTTTGGGTTTCTCCACTTTGCCAAACAGACAGTGCCAAGAGGTTTGGTGCCGGGATGTGGGATGGATCCAGAGCGGTGGCTCAGTGCTTGTGTCTTTCTTGCCATGCTGCCATACATGCCAGTAACAGGGTTTAAACCCCAAATTGCAGGGTGCAAGCACCCAGGCTCCAAAAGCAAACTGTAATCCAAATTTTTGGATGCACAGCTACAAATTTTTATTTTATCCCTTGTCAAAAAGAGCTAAAAGGAGATGGTGCTGGTCTGCGCTACGCTCAGCACGGGTGTTAATTGTCCTCTTTAACTACTGAGCAGGAGCTGCTGCTGATGGTCTTTCAGGCATTTCTCACAGTGGTTCTGCTTAAACGTGCATTAAGAGACTCAGGTTTGTTTGTGGGGTGTAAATGAACCCCTCGAGTTTTGTGCAGGTTGGTTCAATGGTGGTTGTGTGGCCGTACGTGCTGGGGATCAGTGGTGTCGTGGCTCTACGGAAGGTGCAGCTTCACTGGCACTATTGGTGCAGCCACGTGGAAACAGCAAAGTGGTGCTGGTTTTGCAGTGGTTTGAGGATTTTGTGGAATTAGAAATGCTTATAATTTCTTGGGTGACAGGAATAGGCTTCCCAGAGAGGTTGTGAAGTCTTCATCTCTAGAGATGTTCAAAACCCACCTGGATGCTTTCCTGTGCAACCTGGTGTAGGGAACCTGCTTTGGCAGGGGGGTTGGACTGGATGATCTCCTGAGGTCCCTTCCAACCCTGACCATTCTGTGATTCCATAGTGTTGTCTAGGGCAGCAAAACTTCTCCAGTGACCCCATGAGCTGCTGCTCTCCCTGCTTGGCTCCACCACTGCTTGCTCTAACCAGCAGAACAACAAACAAATGCTTTAGACTTTAAGGCTTTCAGTGGCTTCAATGAAGGCACTGACACGTGTCCTGGGCCACATCTGTGGTGGAGCCTGTCGAGGAGGAGCAGTGCTGGAGAGGAGAAGGGATTGCAGGACATTACGTGCATGAAGGTTTTGGGCTGAACCCATCCATTATTCTTGTGTTTATTTCTCATTCTATCAACTTAAGTTGTGTTTCTGGCAACTGTTTGTTTGCTTTGGGCAGTTATAGCTATATTAGTGTAAATATTTTTTAGTGATTGTTAAGTATCCAGTTTACTTTAGTTTCTTGCAATTTCCTGCTGTAGGTTTTAGGGTTGTTTTTTTAAAAAAAGGCAGAAAATCACCCATCCTGTAAGTATGAAACTGTGCTTTTTCAGGCAAAACTCATACCTCCGAAATGTCAAAGGTGCTTTGTTGTGATTTGAGAACAGAAAAAAAAGAGGTGGCATCTACACGATTGGAGTTGAATTCAGGGTTGTAAAATGGTTCAATAAAACCTGAGTCACTGCTGCCGGAGTTAAGTGACCATGGGAAATTTATGGTCATATCCTAGTTCTTGTTTATCCTCTTCTTTATCTCATCCGTTTCTTGTTCAAACTCATTTTTGTTGTCATGGATGTATATTGAATACTAGTGTCTTTAGAAGAGGAATCTATGTGTGTGTGTGTGTTCTATGAGACACATGAAATTCTCCTGGTTGCTATAACAGTGATAGCACAACACATAGAGTCAAACCATGCTGGATATCTGTAATCTGGGACTTTATTTTTCTCTCTTTTTTTTTTTCTTTGTTTTTCTCCATTTTAAAGATACTCTTCTTCCTAAATGCTTTCTCCAGTTTCTAATTCAGATCCTGAGCAAGTGGGCACAGGCATGATGAGAGCCGGCTCACACGCTTGGTTCACCCTGCAATGCTTTAATTTTGCAAAATTAATTATTCTTGCAGCAGTATGAGCCAGGGCTGGATCTTATTTATTTTACCAAAGTCATTTTTTCAATATGAGAACAATTAATAAATAATTATGGAAAAGAAATGCAACGTTTGTTCCTCAACCCCTATAAATAAGGTAATTGCCCTCTCCAGAGGGAACAGAGTTGGCAGAAGTTTCACAGGGGAACTGTTGAACTGTGATATTTGTTTAACATGGTTTAAATGGTTTACTAAGCAAAATCAGACACAAAAGGAAAGGGGCTTGTCAATTAGGTGGTTTGCTTTGGGCTTTTAATGTCCCCCGTCAATCAGAGCAATAGCAGCTTTCCGATGTGACTGAGGAATTGCTGGAGGGAGCCAGGGAGCAGCTGTGATAATTGGGGTTTTTTGGGGGATTTTTTTTAAGACTTTCCCATTTTATACAAGTGACACGAAGTTTCTTGGAGGATCTGATTTATTATTATATGGATTCAAGCAGAGTGTTTGCAAAATTTACTCTACTTTATGGTATTAGAGCAAATGTAAACATGTATAATTCAACAAGTGCCAGAAGAAAATGAAGGTGGAAAATGGCCTTTGTCAGCAGCAGGAGGGGTTTAGAGAGAGCTGTGAAAAAGAAGAGACAGTTGAGACTAATAGTAAGATTTTCTTAATGACTTTTACTTTTTCATCTCCAAGAGGAAGACTATGGGCCACTTTTGAGGAGATGAAGCAATGCCACAGGTTAGGGGAGGCTCGTGCCACATAGGTTGGTGCCCAGTATCGTACTGGATGTGGTAGAGATGCTGTGGTGGGTTTCCCTGCCTGGGACATGGGATGAAGGGGGCCCATTGGGCTGACCCTTGTGGCAGCCAGCTTCTTAGCTCAGCTGGAACTTGTTTTAGCTCCAAATGCAAGCAAAAAGATAAGAAACAGAAACATCAGCAAGAGAGATGTTTGACAGCCAAGTTGTGCAGAAACCAGATGTCATTCTTCATAGTTTGCTTTCACCCGGGTAACGTGGGTTATTCCACCTCTGTCTCTGGGTTAGGGAATATCTCCCTCTCAACCAGAAGTCTGGTTTTGGCCACATTTTTAGCTGTGGTTGTAGGGGGCTTCGTGGTTATGGGTCTGTCCAACCACTCATGAGCGTGCAGCAGTGATGCACAACGTGACTGGAGAATCACATGAGGTTCCTCTGCGGGAGCAGACGCTTTCCCGGAGCATGGGGCTCCCCAGCAGCTTCCCCTGGGGACAAGATTTTCTGCTCCCTAGTTCAGTAGATGTCATTACTCTGTATCAGATTAATTGAGGGTCATTTTTTCAATGGCATAGAACTGTGTGGTGTGAAATAACTGTTCTCTGCTGTACAGCAGCGTTGCTCCAGGACACAGCGGTACATGTTGCAGGGGATGCACAGCCGTGTGCGGGGCAGGCTGGAGTGTAGTGCTGAGGTAACACAGAGATGATGTGGTTACAAAGCAAAACAGAATATAGACTGAGGATTTACTCTGCCTTTGTGGCATTTATAATTACCTGGAAAGTCCAAATCAAGAAGTGATCTTTACTGAATTCTGAGACTCTTGAAAAATTTAGAGAGGGGAAGGGAAAATATCATTCTTTATTATTTTGCATAAGTTCTTAGTTCAGTTCTACAGACCCATACCTGGTTTCTATAGACCCCTTTTGGATCTATAGGTATTTCTGTTTTTAGGGCAGGGATTCTTTAAACTCAGCTTTCCAAAACCTACAGTGAGTGGAAATGTTGGAGTTTGGTTTTGCTTTCAGACTGGGATTTGTTGCTCAGTGTTCCCTAAATCCCTCCAAGCCCCACCCTGTAACACAAACTGGCTCTGCATTATTAAGTAAATGCTGAAAGGCTGGTTCTGAATATTGATTAATGATCAAATGACACCAACCCAATTCTTGGAGGAATGAGACAGATATGCTAGAAAAATTTCATCTCTGGGGAAAAAAATACTGGTTGAAGCAGTGGGTTGAACAGGTTGTCATCCTGTAGACCACTACCATGCAGGTCTTCTCCAGGATTCAGATGGACGTACCTGAAGACATTGTGAATTCAGCTAATAAAATCCAGACCAGTTCATGGCTGTTCCTTGTGGCTTTGTGAATCACAGTTTGGAGGGTGGTGGCCCAGAGAGGAGAAATGGAATATAAATATCTATATTTTTTCCTGCTTTCAGTGTTAATTTTCATCTGTTACGTTTTCATATATGGTTTACTAGCTTTCCAAAGACTTAATTTATCTCCATTTCAGAACTAGGCAGCAACATATCTATATGCATGCAAGAATCTCAAGGTTTCTACTTGAAGTACTCTTACATCTTCAGGTGAAATTTCATCCAGTATATCAATAGGTTAAAAGTGGATCCTGGAATCCAGAAAGCAAAATTGAAAGCAGGATTCAGCTTATTGTGTTGCATCTTAAATCCAGGTCTGATTTTAGTTAAAAACTTGGCAAGATACGGCAATAGGCATCATATATTAATCAATGAAAGATGAAGGCCAACGCTGCTGCCCTGCTTTGGGGAGAGACCTGCCTTTTTTTACTGTCTTTCAAGAACAAGGTGGACTTGGAGAGTTAGTGAAAGTCTTTGTGCAGTACCTGGAGCATGTGATTGGGAAAATAGTGATCTATGGACAAAATGTCTCATAAAATGATAAAACACTTCAATCAAGCCTCAAATTGACATATTTCAGAAGTGAAATCTTACATCTTGATCCTGTTTGGCAACTCTTTTGTCCCTTACTGTGGCACATGGACATAACATCTTGCTCATACCTCTGCATCTACTGCTTCAGTCCACATGATCCCACCATGGCCCTTGTCCCTAAGACCAAACAAAACAAAGTTAGATGCCTTGTGTGTTTCCCTTCCGTATTTCTCTGGCCTTGTTTCCTGCTTCCACCATATTTTGCACCGTTTTTTCTCAATCTTGAAGGCTGTAAAATGCAAGTGGAAACTGATGGTAGTATCCAAACTTAGCAACATATTGGATAGCTTTTCTCAGAATAATTGCCTCTTTCTTTTCATCTTATCTCAATGTTTAAAGAACAACAATACCTCATCTCCGCTAAACCTTTGAACCTTTCCTGGATATCATTTGGTAAGTTAAACTGGCGATCCAGCATTTGTTTAGCTGATCTCTAAAATGCACAGATGATAGGAATTGAAGTATCTGGAGGTAAAAAGTTGCACCTTCGGGATTGTCAGAAATAATTTGAATTTCCTGTTTGATCTTTGAGGTGCTTTTTACTGTTAAAAAAACCCCCCACACTATGTGCCTCCCACACTGCTGCTTTTTTATCCTATCAATACTTTAAAATGAGGAAAGAGAATGTGTTTAGCTGTCATGTCAAATGATTTATAGACCTATTGCTTTATAGACATCTGAGACTTTGGAGCTGAAAATGGTCTAAGTACCTCTGAAAGATGTATTTGGCTGTTTGGTAACAAATTAAGCATCTGGAAGAAGCAACTGAACAAAGTCAGTCACTTCATTATGGCTTTTGGAGCTGTTTGCAAGACTAGTGATCACGACGCAGCCAAATAAAACAAACTATTCATCAAATAGGATGCATAGAATAAGCAAATGAACATGGTTAAACAAATCACAGGGGTAATTTTGGTAATTCATAAGTTTAATGTGCACTTGCAGAGCTCTACAGTATACCTCACATCTTGGAAAGCCGTCGGCTGAGCCACGCGCTTGGAAGCAGTTTGGTGCAACGCGTTGGCCCAGGAGAAGACTTTGGTCTAAAATGAAGTTGTTACTGAAACATTCCCCAGATGTGTGAGCAATATATCATCCCCTCTTTGCACCTGAATAAAAACAATCATTACCACTGAATTCTGGGCCAGAGCAGGCCCAAAACATGGTAGAAAGGGGCTGTACCAGAGTTCACCTTTGCAACACTTCTGTGAGTATTGGCTGGTGCCGTTTCTGTAATTGCCTGTTCCCCAACTTTTGCCACCACCCCTGAGGTGTGGCATGTGCCAAAGAAATGTCAGCATGCTTTTTGGTAGCTCAACTACGTTTTTATACACGTCAATGGACCTTTTTTTCCCCTGCCCTGGTCTTCCTACAGCTGTTTTATACTCAGTCTCATTGCTCTCTGTGTGCTCAGCATCCCTGTTCCCAGCCTGGAGCGAGCTCTCCTTCACCCCAACTCTTGTCTTTGCAGCCTGGTCACCAAGGGCTGGCTATGACCAAAGGGAAGTTTTGTATCTCTGTAGCCAGGTATCTTAGAATTGAGTTGTCTTGCCTTCTGATTGCAGTTGTAATTAATCTCTGGGGCGGCCTTTTATATTTCACGGCGTGGCCAGAGGTTTGTGCAATTGTTGCCTGTGTCCATTCTGAAAACGCTGGTGCTCTTTGATTTTAATTTTTTAAGGTTTTTTTATCAATGCCTTTGTGTAAGCTGTCATGCTCCTGCTTGTTAATTGGATTCAGACTTTGACATGGATTAGCATTATGACTGGAAGCCTAATTCTTTAAACAGGGACACAAATGCTGCTCTTAAGTTAGCCATTAATTGCTTTTATTTATCAGAGCTTTTAAATGTGGCTGTTCAGACCCCAGCTAGCAATTTTAACTGCGACTGCCTCAGCGTATTTCTGCTGGAAGCTGTGCAGGTCAGATACACAGCAGTAAAAAGGATTATATTGTTTTGATCATTCACACTTGCTACATGAAACTCCATATTCTTTCTGGGGAGTGAATATGACTGTAGCACGTGCTGGTTCTGTCTATATAATGGAAACTATATTTTCCATAAAAGTTCATGTGTTCCTTTGTTGGAAGGATCTCAGATGGGTGCAAAAGCAAACTGTTTACACGCAGCAAATCTGGTGTTTGCTCAGGGTTGTCAGGGAGAGAAGACGATTGTACCTTTAATTATATGCTCAGCTCAAATGAGAAGATCAGTGATTAAACCTTCAGCGTGGTAAAAACTCAAGGTCTAAATATTGCATTTCAACACACAACAAAGCCAAAGTCTTTAAAAAAGAAGTACTGTTTTTTTTTTTTCTTCTCTGTATCTCTTCTGGAAGAATTTTTCATCACTGATTTCATTGCATTATCAGGACTAAAATGAGAAACACTGCTTACGAGCAAATATAGCATTTGAATATGGGCCAGGAATTCCTTTTACAGTATAAGCTTTTGTGTGAAATAAAAGCCAAACAGCTGCTCACAACTTAAGTCTGAGTAAGTGATCTAATGCTGTTGCTCTGGTCTCAAATTTGAGGCTAAACTGTTTCTTTGCCAAAGACCTTGTGCCAACTTACCTGGTCCCAATTTGTGAGAACAAAGTACATTGTTTCTACTGCTCTGGGAGTGAAATAATTTTATTTGACACTTTTTGCCATTATAATTTCAACTCTGATGTGGGAAGCCTCCACAAGGTTGAGACTCTACTTCTCATCTCCAGTTCTTCAGGATATATCTCATAGAAAAATACCTCCTTGCAAAGCTAGTCCAGCGTGATGGATGGGGTTATTTTAATATATCTGAAGACTCTTTTTTGGCCATTAGTATAAATGGCTTTTGATTTATTTTGTTCTTTTTCCCTCAGATCTTCTATTCTCATTCTTTTTCTCCTTCTTTTGCTGTGCTCTTCGTCAGCTGTTCTCCAGGTTTTCCCTGCCACTGTGTGAAACCTTTTCCCAAGGGCTGACGGAGACCACCACGACCTGACCTGGAGACTCCACTCCAGAGCTGAGTGTTGGTGGGGCATTAGCCATGGTTAAGCTTTTTGGCATCAAAACTTCCCTGCAGTTCTCGGGGAAGAGCTTAATTTGGGACAAGGCAGATGGCACCAAATCTATCCTTTCTAAGGACTTTGGATGCTCATAAATACAGGAGACAACCAGAAGTTTGTATACATGAGGCAGTTGATTTTTCAGTTGTCTGGTTCCTCCTCCATACAGTCACACTCGTATGTTTTTGGGAGGATGGATGGAATGTTTAAAATAACTAAAAAACATCGTGACCTAATGGTGTTTAAATTTAGACCACCGATTTTCATGCTTTAGGGGGAAAAAAAAAAAAAAGTCAAAGTACCAAGAAGGGAACTTCCCTCGCTATGGAAAAGGCAGAATATTTCCTACAACCCTGTTAGGCACGGGCTGTATCTCTCAAATACACTGTTGTGCACTTGCCCTTTCACAAAAGGTTTTAATTTTCAATTTGTGCTGTAAGTGTACAGTTAGAGCTAAAGTTCCTGTAAGATTTATTGCAAATATATTAGCAGAAGGGAGGAAAAAAAAAAAACCCAACAAAAAAAAATTGGCCAAGAAATGTCATCTTCTTTCCCATGGTGGTGACTGCCTTAAGTGGTACCCAGTGCTGCAGACAAACCTCAGAGTATCTCCAGCCTTATTCATCCCAGGGCAAAAGAAGAGGATTTACATGCTTGTTCTGAAAATGGTTTATTTTCATAGAAATTAAAAATGAGGACATTCGAAGCATGGAAGTATTGTATTTTAAAGTTTACATTGTTATTGAGCTTTTTTTTCTACCTGAAAAAATAACTACAGTTTTTAAGAGCTGAGGTGCATTGATGTGATAAGCACAGTGTAAAAACTGGAGTGCAAAGAAAATGGGAAAAATTCCTGAAGTTACCTGATCCATCTCCTGAGTGAGTTAAATCATCCACTCAATTCACATGGTGCTTTTATACCTGTGTTTCTTCTGGTTGCTCTTCCATCCCACCAATGAAGTTAGAAGTTAGCCAGTTAGAAGACATTTTCCTGGCAGTGAATAGCAGCATTTTGTATGTGTTGCCATCGTCCTCAGACAAATCCCAGTCTCTGCAAGGTCACAATGATGTTAATAATAGCCCTTCCCTGTGCACTGAGTGACATTTTAGCAGCATTGCTCAGAGTACCTCTCCCAGCATTGTTCCACTGACATACTTACTGGGAGAGTGGAGTTCCTGATGGCTGAATCATGTCTCTCTTAAATTACATTGTCAAATAGATCATTTATGTTGTGTGTGTTATGACTGGCACAAGCAGTAAATTGAATCACACACAGTTAGGAGTCATCTACTGTACTACTCGTCTAAGCTGCAGTGTAGTTTATCCTGAAAAGTCTTCTCCTGAAACCATCAGCTGTGGGTGCCTGGCTTTAGAGATAGCTGGATGTGTTCAGGCTTCTAGATTCCACGTGATGCTGGGTGAGATGCAGTGTCCTGAAGCCACATGCCCCATCCCTGCTCAAGGAGCCCCTTAAATGACTGTGCCAGGAGAAGGGTTGCTCCATATGTGAGAGGACTTTATTTTCTCTTTTTTTTTTTACCTTCTGTCAGCACCTGGCTGCTGGCAGGTGGTCTGCTTTCTTAGATGGACTTCTTGTTGGATAATTAAGGGCAGTATGAATTCATGCGTTAACTTCGAGGTGTTTGGGAGGAGGATCACCTGCTTCCATCTTCCATCACTTAACTCTGTTGAAGTTAGTATGGTAGTTCCACTGGATATTTGATATGGGTAATATTATTTTGAAATAACCAACTTTGTTAATATCCATAGTTTAAAGAGATGCTTATTTGTGTGACGCTGCTGTCATTGTGATAAAATTATACAATTAATTTTTTGCTTTGTGTAGCTTTTACTTAAATTTCAGGCTCATTGCCCGATTGGCTTACTGGAGACTACAGGCTTCTTAGAAGCTAAATACCATTAAAAATCAGATGTTGTTTGTGCTGAACTTCGCCAGGAGCACACAAACACCAAAGGGCTGTTATAGTCATTTTTGGAGCAAAACTTAAATCCCTGATGTTGCGTTCTCCAGTTTCCCTTGATCTGCAGTGTCTGCTGGGATATGTGTGTGCTGGTGGTAGCTTGTGGGTATCATCATGTGGAATAAAATATCCCCAACTGTGGCTTTTTCTACCCATATATATCTCACGCAGAAGGGATTTTGCTGTGTGGGTTTTGTTTCCCTAAGATGTGCTTTTGCTCTGTCTTTTGAAGCGTGTGGCATTGTGGAGTCCTGGTCCAGGGTTAATGTAGATAATGGAAACAAACAGCTCTAGAAGCTGACTTGGTGTTTGTTTGACAGGATATTCTTGATCTTCTCTCTTTATAAAGATGATGTTGCTTGTGGGGCAATGTGTAGAAAACAAGGTAGGTCTTAAAGAAGTGGAGAAAAAGCCTTCTGCATGCAGAAAACCTGGGGGAGGAGAGAGGATTAAACAGAGGAAAAATGTTTCTTTTGAAGAGCACAGGAGGAAGAATTTAACAGCTTTTTTTAAAGACGCTGAAATTGTGACATGTAGTAGTAGTACAGAGTTGGATGAGTTTTGAAACAGGAAAACTTTGATTTTTATTTTTTTTGTGTGTGTTAAACTTGATTTGTAACATGGAAGTGAGATCTGTTGGTGATATTGGTGTGATTGCTGTGGGCTTGCTCTTAGGATGAGCTTGGCCCTGTCCCTGGGATGCTTTATGGTGTGCACATGGCAGCTTGCAATCTCCTTTTTTGGAAGCTGAGAAACAAAGAGGATGGAAAATCCTGCCAAAATGGGCATTAGCCATTGACTATATGTCCCCAAATGATTTTGTGCAAGAATGACATTTAAATACAAAGTATGTCATTGTTTGCTTAAAGTCTCTAATGTATATACTTCTCTGTAGTTACTGGGATCTTTTTGGGATATATGAAAAACTGCATTATTCAGCTGTTCTCAAAGTCTTGACTTGCTGGTTTCTCTTCTATCACAATTTTTGTGTATTGAATACTGAAAATAACAAAGAATTTTTATTTTTCATTTTTTAAAAAAAATGGGATCTTGGCTCTGGAATGTCTAATTCTGATTGTAGATAATACACATTAGCTCCGGGTACTTCTGTGCTCCAAAAACGTAATTCATCAAAACCCAAGTACTTTGTGTCAGATCTGAATGTTTCACCAGAGATTTTGTAATCCAACATGTCAAACTTGTTTAAATGTGCGATTGGAACTGAAAACCAAAGGAAGCAGTAAGTGCTTCATTATCTTGCTTACCTTATAGAAGTGTCCTGCAGTTCTTGGGGGGAAAAAAGTTACATATTTGTGGCAAAAATAATTTTCTATCTGATGCACTCCCAAAATATGTGTGTGCTCCTTGAGTTAATGAGCAGGCTGGTGTTTCGTAGGGGCTGATCTAGTGACTCAAGCAGAGCGATGTGCATCTCCATCTACTGAATAACTCCCTGCATCTTGGTCGTTGGTGACTTCTTGCTTCTTCCTGGAGGTAGCTTTGTGTTAGCGATTATTTGAGCAGGAAAAAGGTCAAATGCTTTCTGAGAAGGCAGACCTGGAGGGTAGCTGTTTACTTGTTTGTTCCAGGTAGTGATGCTTTAAGTTATCTAGTGCTAAAGATACTTAAAGGGTGATGGATTTCAGTCAAATGCTACTGGAGGACTCCAGTGTGAGTTTGTCATCGCTTCTTTCTGTTCCTCAGCTGGTTGGTTTTCTAGGCCCTGGGACAGGCTGCCCAGAGAGGGTGTGGAGTCTCTATCTCTGAGGGTGTTCAAAACCCACCTTTTCTGTGCAACCTGATGTAGGGAACCTGCTTTGGCAGGAGGGTTGGACTGGATGATCTCCAGAGGTCCCTTCCAACCCTGACCATTCTGGGATTCTGTATCCGTAGCAGAAAAAAAGAATCTATGTTCATTTTCCACAATCACATTGGTGAAATTGTGCCTGACTCGCCTAACCAGTAAGTCTGTGAAAAGAAGTGACTGTGACTTGCTTATATTTGAACCTTTCCAGGTGTGTTAAGTGCGTAGGAACATATGGGTACGATGGGCAGAGATGGTCACTGTTCTCATGAATAAACATGAAACCGAATACGTGTGTGTGTGTGTTTGTGCACAGACACTTTCTGAAAGATTTTCAAAGCTAAACCATCTCTGTCCAGGACTCTAAAGCAGCTGTCTTGGTGCAGATGTGGGAAACTGAAATCTGCTATGGAAACCTTTCTACCTTGCATAGAGCAGCCCCCACAGCTGCCAAAATATGCATCCTCTTGTTTTAAAAATGAGAGGGGTGGAGGGGGGGTATACTAGATACATCTGCTCCTGCCCTGCACTGTGCTGCAGCTGTGCCAGTGTATTATCTGGAAATGGCCTGAGCAAGACCAGCCATAACAAGAGGGGGGAAAAAAAAAACCCTCATGTTTGATGTAAGTGCAGTTGTGGCTTTATTCCAGTCACTTCTTAATTTATATCTCAAATTCAGTTTATCTTCATGCCCTGGTGACTAAACAAAAGAGCTGTATGCACTTCACTGTTTGAAGAAACTGTCTCTGGGTGTGGGGAAAAATAAGAAAAAATGATTTAAGGGGGGGTGAGAATCCAGAGTACTGAGCGAGCAGCAGCATCTCAGTTTTAAATGGAGCAAAATCAGTGCTTTGATTTCAGCAAGTGTGTATATATCATTTCACTCTTTGAATGAGCTTGAACATTTATTTTTTTTTCTTTTGCAACAAGCATCCACTTAGGGGAAGAGGAGCCTTGGTTGGCTACAACTCAGGAAAAAACACTTAAACACCCTAAATTTGTCTCTGATTGTGAAACGTGGTGTCATCTCGAGCTAATATACCTTGTGTGCAGGTTTCTTCCGTGCTGGTGAATGTTAGATTTGGGAGTTGGATTTGCTCTGCTTTGTGTTATTGGGACAGTTTAAGACTTTGCACCCCATCCCATCCCTCATCTCTGGATCTCTCTCATTTTAGCTCGGCTGTAGGTAAAGTAGATTTTCAGGTTGTAAACTCTTACAGCTGAGGTCCTGAGGTGCTTTAGCCAAAACATACCTTAACTGCTGCCCCTTTGTTATTCCAGTAATAACAGCAATATTCCAGTTTGGTTCCTGGAGCAGGAGTTTTCTTCCCCGAGGTGGAACACAGCTCCCCAACACATTGTGAGGAGGATGTTGGTGTGCATCCCTGCTCAGAAAGGCTCCCTGGAGGTATAAGAAAGAAAATAATTTGTTGCTTGTTCTGTATCTTGAAAGCAACTGGATCCCAGATTGGACTGCAAAGAACTTTCCTCAGCTAACAACCAGAGGTTGCTTTCTGGGTGGCTTTTCATAAAACATAGCCCAGGATTTCAGAGAGCTTTTGGGGCACTTGGGCCAAAGTTGAAATGAATCTAGATGTTGTTTTTTTGTTTTATTTGGAAAACTTCTGTAGACTGTAGGTGCTGCATGTTTCCAATCTGCATCTGGTATTTGCTTTGAATCTTTGGGTCCGTTGGAATCCAAAGCCAAAAAGGTTCACGCAAAATGTTGTGACCCAAAACTGTTTAATCTTAGATCTGTGGTCTTGAGCCTGCAGCCTGACTTGAATACCTGATGAGTATCAGCTGAGCAAGCATTGCAGCATCTGACTTCTGCTCATGAACCATAAACCTTTTCTCCAGGGAGCAAGAAAGTAAATTGGCCTTTGTGCAGGAGCAGCCAGCTAGACCGGGGCCACGGTTTCCTCATGCTCAATACCAGACCCCGTGGTATGTTGCTGCTGCTGCTGCAAAGTTCTCCTTCCTTCTAACTGAAGCCATATGAAAAAAAAAAAAAAATCCACTTTTTTGAGAGTGGCTGAACCAACCGATTTGTTCAAGCTATTCTTCTGGTTGACTCATTTTTAACTGAAAAAAAAACACTGATATATTGAAGGCAACTTGAAAAATGCTGAAAAGGAAGAAGGGAAAACAGAATCTAAAACATTTCAAGATAAAAAAAATTATGCAAGAAAGTGAGTGGATAGACCATCCAAAATGGTGTAAAATTTAATCCCATTTTAGAGCATGTTGAGTTAGAGATCAGTTCATCTAGAAAATAAGGCCCTAGCAGTGAGCTCAACATTTATGACTAAGAATCACAGAATGATTTGGGTTGGGAGGGACCTTAAAGATCATCCAGTTCCAACCCCCCTGCTGGGGACAGGGTTGCCAACCACTAGATGAGGCTGCCCAGGGCCCCATCCAGCCTGGCCTTGAATGCCTGTGAATGTGCCCACTTGCTTAGCAGTCTCTTTAAATTCAGATTCTCCATTTGTCATTTATTCCATTCCTTTTCTTCGTGCATGAAAACATGATCAACTCACTGTGTCATGCTTGCAAGGGAGAAAAAAAAATTCTCTGATTTAAAGATATCTGGTAAGATAGGTCTTCCTTTCATTTGGCCAAGGTTTTGACTTGAATGTTGTTCCCAACTACTTCTTTGTATCAACATACCCCCAAAAAGTCCCTGAGTGCCTCAGCAGCGCATGGCTTGAAGAAAGAGATGGGCACAGATGTGTGGTTGATGTGTCTGTGTATATGTTCTCCGTGGAAAGGGTGACGTGTAGGAGAAGTGTAAGTGAAAAGATAGGGCCCGCCTGGTGCCACAAGTGCTCGGGTAAAAACGTGCTTCACTGGTTTAACATTTAAAAAGCATTGGCTATCTTCAGCGAGGTTTTGCTGGGCTGTGGTATCGTGCTCTTTTTCTTGCTGGCATTTTAAAGTCATTTTATCCTTGATGAACATTGATTTATGCCCAACAGTAAAGCAGGCAGCAACTTTCCCATCAAGCTGAAGGGATGTGAGGCAGTGATATTGCCTTCCAAACCTGGAAACGAGGGTCAAGGACCAGATTTGATTTAATTATGGGGGGTAAAAGGCTTTAAGTGCACATAGTGCTCTAGACCTTTTTTCCTGGTATTGATGGATTACAGAGTTCATTGAGCAGCCTGATTTGCAATTGCCCAATTTGCAATGGGTGAATTAGTTCAAACACAGGGAATTTACTACACTGTGAGTAAGTACATGGTTTTGCCTCTTTACAATGTTTTAGGTGAACTATAAAGTGATGTTGATTTTTTTAAGATTTCATTTATTTGCCCACAGTAGATGGCATAAGTGGCTGTTACCCAGCAGAACAGCTAAGTCTGTTGACTCTTATTTACTGTGAACTTTTTACCTTGTTTCTGAGTAGCTATTCTTTAGATGCACTCATCAGCTCTTCCTCATAAATGCTTCCAAATAGCAATATATTTCATTCTCCTCCTTTGTCTTTGGGTTACTCCACCTATCATCTCAGTGGAAAGCTTATGTTGTTGTCAGAAATTGCATATTCTGCCCTGGATTAAGGCTGTTTAGCTTGAACGTGACAAGTTGTTTAAAAATAGACTGGCTTATGCTTTGTATTCATTCTCCTCTCCAAAACTGTCTTTCATAACAATGTAAATAAAGAACTCCCAGGACTGGTGCAGCAGAGCTGGCATGGTTAGCAGAAAAGGCTTCGCTATTACCCAGTTGACACTAATGCAACATAAATCTTAATTACATTGAACAAGCATCAAACTGCAAGGTCTTAGGAGATGGACTCATTAGGTAACAGTTTACAGTGAACATTTATCTTCAAACAAATTCCCAGGCCTCCTTAATTTCCTTTGTAGTCTCTTAAAGGGGTTGGAAACGAGAGGTGTAATATGGATTCACTTTATGCCCAGTTTTTTTTTAGCAGTATTCAAAATTGAACCCCCAGCATAGGCTAGAAATTACTAAAATGATAATTTCCAATTGTGCAGACCATGGACTTAATCACATCTACACAGGATGAGGTTGCAGATGATGTTAATGCCTCCTGGGTTACTGTCCTCTCACTGTGGAGAGCTGGGAGGTCTCTGTCTCCATTCTGCTCACCCACATCTGCATCACAGGATTGTGACTTGCAACTCTTGCCCAAAGTGGATACTGGGTGTGATGTTATTCCCTTAATCCCCACTAAAAATTTCTCTTCTCAAGAGACTTTTCCATATTCAGCTATTGAATTGCAGCAAGATTGTAGATGTTATTTACAAAATACTACTTTTAGGGTTTTTTTACTAAATTGTTTTCAGATAAAACCAGCAAGTAAACCAGATGAGAATGGATTATTATTATTATTATTATTGTTATTGTTATTATTATTATTATTATTATTTTTTTTCTCTCTCAACTTTGGTTTATCTCATGGTTGCCACAAGCATC
This sequence comes from Antrostomus carolinensis, assembly GCF_000700745.2. Classification (NCBI taxonomy): domain Eukaryota; kingdom Metazoa; phylum Chordata; class Aves; order Caprimulgiformes; family Caprimulgidae; genus Antrostomus; species Antrostomus carolinensis. The sequence continues at coordinate 25,051 of NW_010311286.1, read as the reverse complement.
TTGTACCTGTAATTCCATGAGCTGCACCCATCTTGCAGATTCCTTGCAGGGAAAGAATTACAAGATCACAGAATGGTTTGGGTTGGAAGGGACCTTTCAAGGCCATCTAGTCCAACCCCCTGCAGTGAGCAGGGACGTCTGCAAACAGATTGCTCAGAGTCCTGTCCAGCTGACCTTGAATGTTTCCAGGGATGGGGTTTCTACCACCTCTCTGGGCAACCCATGCCAGTGTAGGCAAGAGTCATTTTTTCTCCTTTTGACATACAATATTAAGTAATCATATAAATTAAAAACAAAACAAAACAAAAAAAATTCGCTATTAAACTTATTTTAAACAGACTCTTTGGGAGAGTCAATTTTTCTCCTTTTGACATAAAATATTAAGTAATCATCTAAATTAAAAAAAAATACAAAAATCGCTATTAAACTTATTTTTAAACAGACTCTTTGGTTTCTGACAGATTTCTCACATTCTCAGTTGAAAGGCTTCAACCTGAGCTGTATGTGGGAGCTCTGTGCATTCACCCTTCAGTATCAGTCCTCCTCTAAATTGCCTGAAAGCATCGCTACCAACTCATTAGTCATTGCTTAAAAGCTCACCCTCCCTCTCCTACAGCTTCATTAGGACACTTCCTACTCCCCAAGAAACCCCGTCCTTTCTCACCGCTGCTAGCAGAAGAGCTAAAGTGTAATCATTACCGAGTGAGTAACTCTAGATTAGACACATCCAGGAGGAGTCTATCAAAAGACAGCAAAGGATTAAGCAAGGCTGATGTTTTCAGCAGCCCCCCGCACCCTGGGGAGTGGTGGGTGTGACCTGCTGAGGGGCTCAGACCCCCACAATTAGCCCAGAGAGTGGTACAGGTACATCAGCTTTAATTGCTTGTTCGTATCTGGTCTCCAAGATTGGAAGAGGTGCTTCATCAGAGTCGTGATTCCCCCCCAGGGCAGTTTGACTTCAGGCTGGAGGGAGTAAAATGTTCCTCCTGGCTGTAATGTCATATAATCATCAACTTGATTTCAAGAATTAAGGAAGCTGGAAATAAGCATTTTTCTTTTTTCTTCCCTCATAGGAAACTGTAAGCAAGTTGCTTAGGGAGCTCTGATAGATGTTTTCTACCAAGCTGTTGTGAAATCACCCCTATAGTTGACAATCCTGTAGTGAGAGGAGCACATGGGGCTTGGAGCTCCTTCCATAACCCACCTGCAAGGGCTGGGGTGTCTTGGGGGGGTGCAGGTGGGCTGGGGAGAGAGAACACTGTGCTGTTCATCCTAACTATAAAAACTCCATGGCTGGAGACACAATGACACATCAGGGCACAGAGATGTCTGTGTAGAAGGAAATTGAGATACAAGGGCAGAAATATTTAATGATCTTTGTTTATCATCCTTTTCCCTTAAGGCAAAAAAAGTGGCAGAAAGGAGGAGGAGTGGTGTAGTTTTACAGATAAGAAATGAGCTCTTGTTTTTTGTTAACATTGCTGTCACCCAGGAAATGCTCCTCTGGAGCTGGCTTATCTGCTGTAGAAAGCTACAAAAAGTGGCTTTTTGTCCCCATCTGGCCAGGTGTGTGTTGTGGGAGCATCGATGCTGCCAGCTCCCACTGCCAAAAGACACGGCATGATGGCTTTGTCGGGGAGCTTGGATGCTCAGCGTGTGCTGGAGCAGTGGTCTGCATCTGTGTTTATCATTTAAGTGCCTTTTTTTCCTTGATTTAAGTGTATTTTGTAATTTATGGTGTTTTATTGATCACTCAACCATTGCTCCCCAGAAGGGTGAGAATACAAGCAAGTTTTATATCTGAAACTTGGGTCTGAAATTATAAATCTATGACCAGATCTAGGCTGTGTTAGTAGTTTACACAAAAACTTTCTGACTCAGGTAGTGATTAGTAGCAAAACATTTCTGTTCCTCATTTGAGTATTTTAATTATTGCAATTTGCAGGACTGTAACGTCCATTTGCAGCACGCATGGACTGCTCAGGACTGCAGCTGCTCTGCAAAGTTATTTTCAGAATTTTGGAGCATTTAAGACCTTGGGCAATACCAATAACTTCAAAACTTGCTATCCAACTTGTCTAGGAGCCTGACCTCAACTTTTTCACCAAAATAATAGATTTTGTGGAAAAAAAAGTGGTATTTGAGATGTGCAGCCTACTGTTTTCTTGGTAGCTGGGAAAGGAAGGAAGACATGAGGCGGTCTGGATCTGAAGGGGAGGACATGTGGTGGGTCCCCTCCCAAACTTGCTGCCCATGAGGCATCACTAACCCTCTGCTCTCTGCTTTCCACAGGCCCTCCAGGGAGGCGGGGGAAGCCTGGCCGGCGTGGAGAACCCGGTAAGCATCACCTTTCCCCAGCGACCTCACTGGGCATCCCATGGGTGTCATTGGGTGGGATGGGAACCTTGGATAATGATGCCAGTCACCACCACCATCTAATGGGCTATGGGATGGGGCTTCCTGCTTCTTGTGTGATGGATATGAAGGCTTGGTTGTTTGTTTTTTTTTTTCTGGGAGAGAAAAAAAAAAACAACACACACAAAAAAAATCCCAAAACAAACAAAAAACCCAACCAACAACAACAACATCAAAAAACCAACCAAAAAACAAAATCCCAACCCAAAACTCAAAATACCCACCAATGTTGCATATTTTATCAGTCCTTCCATTTCTCCCTTGTATCATTCAGACCCTTCATCCCATCCAACAGTGAAGTGGAACTGTAAATTAACACAAAAATATAGAAACCCTGCAACCATTCTAGATAGGGCCCGTTCACTGGCTTGTTCCTGATGTGTGGACATGTCCATACATTGCCTGCCAGTCCCGTGTGTGTGATGGATGGTGTCTGCATTTCAGGGTTGGGGGTAACCAAACCTTGGCTACCAGCCTTGGGCACATCCCCTGAGCACCCGTGTGCCCTTGGACTGGGTGAAACTGTAGATCGGCTTCGCTGGGAACTTTTATTTGAGCTAATTGTTTACTTTAATGATATGCCTCTGCCATTTTGGTATCTGGGGGTTTTTTGTGGGGTTTTGTTTGTTTGTTTTCTGTCTTGTGAAATGAGAAAGCACCAATTCCATTTCAGCTGGGAGGAAAGTGGTGTTTATATTCTGCTGCAAGGTCTGAAGTGCTCTTGGAGGGGAGAAAGATGTAGTTGGCATTGCTCTTCCTAAGGAAAACAGTCTGACAGGAATGTACCTAGAAATCCATGTGGAGTTTGCAACTGCCTCTGCATGTTGGAAAGCAAGAGATGAAATTTTAGACACCTTGGCTCTTAGGCTCTTGAATGTTGAGAGAATGAATGAGGACCAGGCAGAATTATTCTTTTTGTAGCTGTTCTCCACTGCCCGTTGCTATAACAAATACACAGCTGGGGTTTTGATCACCAATATTTTAAAACATCTTTTTTTTAACCCTGGGGAAAGGAAATCAAGGTTTTTGTGCTGTGAGCTGTGGAATGATCTCCATGGAAGGCAGACAGGCATTTCCATTCTCTCCTCCATCAATGGTATTTCACAGTGCTTCATGTGTTTTCTGAGATTTTTTTGCTCCTGAAGCATCAGGGATTAATCGTGCCCAAGAGGTGGGTGCTGCACTCATGGGAGTGGTGGTGGATCCCAGCCAAGCTTCATTAAACCCCATTTTCCTAGCAGTTGGGCTGTAGGAATAGCCACCAGGTAGCTTTGATTCTTTTTTTTGGTTGTTTTTTAAATATCACCTTGCTCCTTAAAGCCCTTGGTGGAGTAGAGCATTCAAGCAAGGGCAGCTAGTGAGGTCAGCCAATGAATTTGGTATTTATATATTTATATGCAGGCATTTATGTGCACATTGCTCAAGGCGTCTCTCCAGCCCGTACAAAAATGTGGGAGGTAGCACTGGGCTTGAGTGTGCCCTTTCCTTTCACTCCCCTGCTCCCTGTTTCATGCAAGAGCTTCTGAAAAAGCGATGTTCGCCCTTGTGCTGCAGCATGTCCACAAGCACCACTTGAGCATCCATCCCTCTGATAAAGGAGAAAGCTGCCAGGGAATCAATGCAGGGCCAGCAGGAAAATGAGTATTATAAATTAATCATAGAATCATAGAATGATTTGGGTTGGAAGGGACCTTAAAGCTCATCCAGTTCCAACCCCCC
>NW_010311286.1:17707-20861 GCF_000700745.2 Antrostomus carolinensis | reverse complement strand
CGAGAACCCTTCCGGGGAGGAGCAGCCACAGCTTCTCTGGGCAACCTGGGCCAGTGTCTCACCACCCTTACACCAAAGAATTTCTTCCTGATATCTCATCTAAATTTCCCCTCTTCCAGTTTGAAGCCATCACCCCTTGTTCTGTCACTCCCTGTCCTTGTCAAAAGTCCCGCCCCAGCCTTCCTGTAGCTCCTTCAAGTACTGGGAGGCTGCTAGAAGGTCTCCCCGGAGCCTTCTCTTCTCCAGGCTGAACAGCCCTAACTCTCTCAGCCTGTCCTCACAGCAGAGCTGCTCCAGCCCTTGGATCATCCTTGTGGCCTCCTCTGGACTTACTCCAACAAGTCCATGTCCTTCTGATGCTGGGTGCTCCAGAACTGGATGCAGCACTGCAGGTGGGATCTCACAAGAGTGGAGTAGAGGGGAAGAATCACCTCCCTTGACCTGCTGGTCATGCTTCTCTGGATTTAAAAAAATCCAACCAAACAAACAAACAAAAAAAACCTTTTTAATAACACATTATGATCTTTTTTCTGCAATTGTGGAGGAAAATTGAGGACTGAGATGCTATTGGGGAAGGGAGATCCATAGGGCACGCATTGGCAGTAGGTGCTTGAACGAATTTCTTCCTCTGAAGCAGGAGGACAGCAGCAGACACCCACGTGCACCCAAACTCACGCATACTCCCCTGGCTGGGGCACACCAGTTAAATCCTCAAATGCAACACAGCCCCATGGATTGCTCCTCTCTACTGCAGACAGAAATGTGGAGAGCAGACATCCCTCTGTATATTGGTTTTGACCAAGCTACTAGATGTTTGTTTTCATAGATAGCTTGAATCTATATATTTCTATATTTGTTTGAGAACCTGAGCACACATAAACCTGGTCCTTGTTCTTTTGCTACAGCTGATAAATGAGAATAAAAGTTTGTGTGGCATGATAGTGTCCATCCCTGGGGACCCTGTGTGGTTGTAACTTTCCAGCCTCCAAACAAATGCTGTTGTAGAGCCAGAAGGCTCAGTGCTGGTCTCAGCCCTGCCAAGGGGAATGTTTTTTTTTTTCTGGCAATTGTTGAAATGGTCACGTTGAAAAACTTTTTCTGATTTATATTGAAACTTTCAATATATATCTCTTAGAAGCAGAGAAACTTTCAAGAGATCGTTCTGTCCCTTTTCAATTGCACCCTCCTGTTAATTTAAACCAAGACTGAATCTTTTTTTCTTTTGCCATGATGGATGCAGATAATTTAAAAAAAAAAAAAAATAAAAAAAAAAATTAATCCAAGTGCTCTGTTTCTCTAAAGTAAGAATTCATCATCCTGAAAGCATGCCGAGACAACCACCCTTTACCAAGGAAAGGCACCGTACCATAAAGAAATCATTTTAAACCATTTCTAGGAAAAAAAAATTAACTATTTTGACTGTTTGGAAGTAGGACAAACCTGGCTACACGTGCTTCAAAAAGCATTTACCAAAATGTGGGCAGCAAATTTACCATCGCTGCCTCCTGATTCCTCCCCAGGAGCTTGCTGAGGGAGGCGGTGGGTCCCACCAGGACCCTTCCTCTGGGCTTGTCTTTGTTTATTTTGTTGTAGAGAAGTGTAAATGCAACAAGTTTTCCCCCCTTGGGACCCTGGGGGCAGGGGGGCTGTGCTAAACACCAGCCTTTGCTCGTGCTTCACATCTCTGGAGGCAGCTTGAGCTTCCCATGATGGCATGGTCGTCCCTGCTGTCGTCTCTTCCCTGACTTCAAACATGAAGACCAGGCACCTGGAGGAGCATTTCTGCTGCTGTCAGCCCAGCTAAACAAACCAAGGAGTAATTGAGTCAAATGGCTCCATCTGACCCATTTTATTTACTCTTGCTGTCATCTGGCCCTGTGGGAATCGCCTCTGAGGCTCCGGCTGGGAGCAGCACACGTGTCCTAGAACTGGTCACAGCACTGGAGTCATGGCAGTGACCATCACCTGAGTGCTACTGCTGTAGAAACCAACACTTTTAGAAACCAATTTATTCTGCTGTTGCTACCATGAGGCCAGGAAACTCACACCAGCAGCCTCCTTGGGGAGGTGTCATTCCCAGCATGGCCATGCCAGCTGAACCTCTACTCCATCCCATCCTGCCAGGGCCAACGCACAAATCCCATTGTCCTTATTCTCACACATGAGCATCAGCAGTTTCTTGTGTGGCTGGAAAGCAAGCACTGCCTTGAAGACACACATGCACCCACCCATGGAAACAGTTATAAAAAGAAAAAAACACATTTTAATGCAACCTTATGTGGGATTTGTAGCCTTCTCTGAGTGTGAGGTGGAAGGAAGGTTTTGCAGCACGAGCTGTTGTGGTTGGTCCTGACAGCCAGTCTGCATGTCTCAGATACACTTTCCTTTCCACACCAAGGACAAAATCATGTTTAATGTCATGTTAGGTTATTTTTTTAACGTGATGTGTCCCGGTGAGGATGCAGTTCAACTGCTGTAGTAAGCATTTATGAAGTAACACGGATTTTAGCAGGGAACCTAGGAGGTTTTTGCTTCACCTCTTTCTCCCAGCTGGTGTTTCACGAGTGGGATGGGATATGGCCACGCAGCCCTCCTGGGACTTTATGTTTATTTTTGTAAAGGACAATCCATACCAGGGTGTTCCTGAATGAATCTGATCCAGGATTTAGGAATTGTTGGTTTAAATATTGTTTGAAAGTCTTTGTACAACTAGATGGTGGGAGATGATGCTCGTGTGTCTCGTAATGGCATGCTGCTTTCTTCTCTTGGCTTGAAGATTGATCCAAAACCTGATCTGAATCTCAGAGTCCTTCAAGAAAAAAAAAACAGGAGAAAATACACCTGAAATGTTAAGTCTAGGAAGTCTCTCTTCTCTTTGAGAAGCAAAAGCTGGTTCTGGACGTGAACACCCAAAGCTGATCACTGTGGCATTGGGTGGTGCCTGTTGGCATCAACTGTGCACGCAGCTTCAGCAGAAGGGAATGAACTTTGGCCATTTTGGGCATAAAATTGTCCTTACAGGTAGGCCTGGAAAGGGATTTTTTTTTTGGGTGAAGTGTTATTTCATTGGAAAATGTTGACTTGACAAAATTGCTGTTTCTAGCAATAAAAGTTTTATTTACAAAATTTTTCCATTTCCAAAAACACTTGTAGG
>NW_010311286.1:0-17667 GCF_000700745.2 Antrostomus carolinensis | reverse complement strand
GGGAAAATGTTTTGAAATTGTTGAGATGGGATAAAACAGTCTTCTGCCCCACCCCTCACCCCCTATTACTTTTTGTTTCCAAATTTACATTACACTACAACTGTTTCTTTAATTTAAACTTCTAACAAAGTTTTGATTCAAAGTATTTTTATATTTTATTTTCTTAAAAGTATTCTGTTTACAAAAATATCCTGATTTGGAACAGGGAAGAGTCTAAACCTTTTTAAGGAACAAAAGCAAAGCAATTTCTGTGCAGGCAAACAGTACTTTTCTCCCAGCTCTACATGTCCTTAAACCCCATATTTTACCCATTAAGGTTCTTTCAAACCCCTTGGCCATGGGATTGTGTGGACAAGTGTAAATACACAGTTGTTGTTATTCAGTAAGCATGTGCGTGCGTGCGTGTGGGTAAATCATGCAGAACTTTATATTTATTTGGGGATTTTCATTGCTCCCTGTATTTCTCATGATGAGTTGCATACATATGGCCTCTTACCCACGGACTACTTTGGCTTCTACTGAATGTTAGGAAAAAATCTAATCTATCCCACATTTGTTCTCAATAATGAACCTCTCTGCTAGGAGAACATATTCCCTGTGTGCACCAACACTGAGATGCAGATAGGAATTATTGAGGTCAACAGGCAGTGACAAATAATTTTTCAGATTGATGTAGAGCCAGTCTCTGTGACTTCTTATGGCTGTAGCAGTTGTCTTCCTTCTTGCCCATGACTTAGTTACACCCCTTAGAGCATCCTGGATTAATAACTCTGTGTGTGTGTATAAATACACATACATAGGGTTTTATATAAATATTTATGTGTATATATACACATATGTTTTCTAAAGGATCATTTGTTTACATCTTTAGGTGGCCACAGATGTGTGTGTGCTACCTTGGGGACAGGTCCTTTGCCCATTAAGGGCAGCAGCAAAGTCCCCTCTGACTCTTCATGGGCTGTTGGAAAGGTCTGACTGGTTTCCTCACCTGCTTGTCATGGCAGGAAAGCTCAGATGATCAATGATTTATAGATTAAACAGAAATGCTAGTTTATCCCAAAATTCCCAAGCTGCAAAAATACTTGAAAGTAAATGACTGTGACATGTCACTTCCCCTGTGTTTGTACACTGCTGGGGATGAAACTATCATGACCTGTTAGCTCTTTGGATATACAAACTAATATTAATGTTAGTAGATCAGGAAATCTGGGTCATTTATTTGTAATGAGTTTCTCTTTTCACCTCCCTCTAGCACAACTGTTCATGTTCTTAAGGAATCTCTTGGCATTTCCAAATATCTCCATGCCCTTGGTGCAGGTGGAGGTACTAGGTGTTCCCTCCCAGCAGTATAGCTGCGGATCAGGGAGAAACATGACATGTTTCCCTCATTTAGAACAAAACAATTGTAGATCAAAACCTGTGCATTTGCAGGTTATTTTATTTTCCTCCTCTTCCTTCTGAAATAAGCCCTCAAGTTAATTTGTTACAGAGTTTTAAGTATGCAAAGGCTGTTTCCAACTTTTACTCATTATAATAAGAATTTCCAACTGGTTTCATTCTTTTTTTCAAACTAATTCCCACTAGTTAAAATTATTAGCAGTAAATTCTGGCAAATTTCTCTGAAAAGAGCGTGTCTCCTGTGCAATGTACCTGCATCGAGGAGATGGCTGGGTGGGGGTCAGCCCCTTGGCACATGATTAACATCTTTATTTATTGTTGCCTTGCAAAATATTGTGCTTTCTTCCATAGGAAACAAGTGCCTCGTGGCCAGGCTTTTGAAAAACACATTAATGAAGCCAGAAATTTATGTTATTGTTAGGAGGAGAAAAGATCAATTCAATAGGTTTAACTTGATGCCTTAATGAAGAATTATCTAGCAGTCAACAGCACAGCTAATGATTAGTGTGACTCCACTGATGGGGATGGAGAACATCCCGTGTTGGATATACAGACCCTCCCCATCCAACCTCAATTCCCGTAGTTGAAAGCATTTTAAGAGACAACTTGCCTACACGTGTTGGGAGAAAACAGTAGCTGAGAAAAGGAAATAGGCAATGAATTCCAAGGAGATTATAATTGGTACATGATTGAAATCCCACATTAAAATAATTTCCTGACCACTTCTTATTTGAGACTTAGTTTTGACTTTTTGACAAAAGGGATTTTGTGGGTAGCTTGGCATAAGCGAGTTAATAAATCAGATTTATGATTCTCAGTTAATAAATTGGCGTAGAGCCATTGACTTCTGTATTCATAAGAAATTAAACCAAGGAAAGCGAGCTGAGAGCCTGTGTGAATTTTAGCACTAAAGAAAACAGGCTCGTGGGCATGGAGGGTGATTTGGAGGTTGTCTCCTCGCTGGCCGGGTGCTTGGCTGTGGTTATGTGCAGAGCTGACCACATTCAGCTGATGAACGCAGGTTAACGGGCTGATTCTTGGCAGCGGGCGCTGCCTGTTGTTCCCTTCTTTCAGTCCTTGTTCTTAAACTTTTCTTGGGTTTTCTTATCCAACTTTTTAATTTCTAAACATGTTTTGAAAACCTTGAAAATGTATTAGCTTGAAATATGCTTCTTAGTTTATATTACTGAATAATATAAAATGAACCCAGATGATTTTTTTTTTCCCCTTCTTCCATTTTAATTTTTCCAACATTTTTTTTCTTTTTTTTAATTGTGATTAGTTTCTGGTTTGGATCAGGGAGGATATGGAGCATGAAGAAACCCCAAACAGAGAGCTTATAGGCTGCCTCGTGAGCAGGAGTGAAACATGGATTGCATTAGATCAGGCTGAGCATTCACCTCCGTGTAGCACCAGCTTGGGTGAGCAGTGGGAGAGCTGCAGAAACTGGTGTGGCAGGTGGTGAAGACCCCTGTACCCAGGGGAATACAGTTGAATTTTTATATTTTCCTACTGCCATTAATTACAGCCTCAAGCTGTGGCACCGGTACCCAAAGCCTGTTGTTGACGTGATGGGTTTGTCCCCTGGATCTAAGGCACCGTGTGTCTCTGAGCATCCCAAAGCCCTTGAGCAGGGGCTGTGCAGAGGTGACGCAGGACCATGGGGTTGTGTGACATGTTTTGAGGTCAGGGAGGGATGGGGACCAAATGACAATGACATTTGGGATCTCTGGCAGCTGTAGTAACATCCTTACCAGGTGCCCCTGGCACTGCACTGCTCCTTTGGCTTTTGTAAGCGTATCTCCAGCTCCTCTTGCAGAACCTGAAGGAGAATAAGCTCCATGGTGAAAATGTGCTTTTTGCTCATGAAATTCCAGCTTTTTGCTGTTGCTGCTCTGTGGCTGCACGTGATGCCCTGGGCACTGATGCCCTGGTGATGCCTTGTGACATGCCCAGGGTCTCTTGGTGGGGAGAGGGAAAAATCACACTGAGGAAAATCTGGGACAAGGGTGGGTTTTCACCCCTGTAAGCGCTGCCATGCCAGCAGCATGGGTGAGATGGTCCCGTAACGGGGGGATGCAGATGGTATTAAGTGTATCTGGAAAGTCATCGCATTGGAATTGATCTGAAAAGTGCTGAACTGTTGTGATTTTGGTTCCTGCTATGTGCTGTTTTATCAGATGATGCTTTTTCTTTGTCATTAAGTGACTTTTTTTTTCCCTTTGTTTTTCTTTTCTTTTCCAGGACCTGCAGTAAGTATCGTGGATTTTACTGTTGGATCAACAAAGTTAAGGCTTCCCCTTCCCCCCTCCCCTGCCTTTCGGTGTCATTGCAAAAGCACAGCATTTTTTGGTAGAGGTGTGTCTGGAAGCAAAATTGGTACCAGATGCTGCTGTATTTTTTTTTTTTCACTGTTGTAGACAAATACAGAAAGGGGAAAAAAAAGTTTTAAAATATTTAACTTGCTTCCCTAAGGGACTTCCAGTAATTTTAAACCCAGAAAATATTCACTAAAAAAGAGTTTTCCCTTTAAAAAGTTCTTTAGTCCTCTTCCGTTTAGCAGAAAGAGTGCTGTACCAATATTTTAACATTTTAGTGGGGTTTTTAGTTCTAAAACTCTTGTCTTGCTTTTCTTATCTGTTGTGTTTCCATCATTTAATATGGGTTTGGTAACCTCACAAGGGAGGCTGGAGGGAAAGCCATAGCTTGCTTGCTTCTCTCTTTGAAGTCTTGGGGAGAATAACGAGCATTCCTACCAACGCAACCAGAAAATTTATGGGGAATTTGCTGTTTGAAGGGGTAAGAGTTGAAAATGTGTCAACTCCTCCTTCCAAATGTTCAGACGTGCCTTTAGCTGTGCCACCACCACGGCCAGATCTGATGTTCTCCTGCTGGTTTTGGAGTGAGAAAACAGTGTTTCATGTGTGCCCTCCAAGTTGCTGAGGGATTGTTAACAAAGAAATTATGGGTATTAGGTGCTTCTGATATTTTACCTTCCTTCCACCAGAGGAGGAGGAGGAGGAGGAGGAGGGGCAGAGGCTGTTTGCAGCCACGTGTTTCCTTCTCCATCGTTGCACTAACAGAGACATTTATTCCCATTGTTCTCTTCCTATAGAGCCTCACTTGGGTTGAAAAGGGATTGTTTCAGGAAAAATAACTTTGCTAATTATTCCTAGGCTAATTAACTTCTAGTTCTGTAAATCTGTTTAAAAGCCAAAGGGTGACAAGGAAATGCATGTGGAGCGTGGGGGCCATCACAACACCGTGGCTTTGGTTCTCCTGGGCTCGGCAGCGCTGCCTGTGGGTTCAGCTATTGTCTTTCAGCCCCTTGAATTTTTACTTCTATTTTGAGTTTATTTTTTAATATAAATACTTAAGAGGGGCTTGAGTAAAATTATTATTTGGCTAAGTTTTGAGTGAGCAAATCGGGAAAATGTAAGACTTAACAACTTTGGCTTAACCATTCCTAGAGGAGATCTGAATGCTTTTGCTCTCAAAGTTGTGCCCAGCATTAGCAATAAATCCAAGACTCTGGCTCCAGAAATGCAAACAAATGAATTTTCCTTGTTAGTTTGTGTTCACAAATGTAGTCTGTCAATAAATTAATTTTCCTGTAAATATCCTGTAATTAAAAACTGTAACGCAGCCTCTCCAACCCACACAATGAAAGTGACTCCGTGGGTTTTTGAAATATTAGTGACTTGGGCATTGACTGTTGAAGCACCACTGGGAGGTGAAGTCCACGGCTCTTCGCCTGCTTCACCAAAACCTACATCGTGGTCACGTCCTTGGGCAAGATCCCGTGGTCATGGAGAGCATCTCCTGAGGTTGAGGAGCCCTTTGGGTGCTAGAGCTGGTCCTCACAGGGCTTCTGCAGGGTGATTGCCCATCCTGCCCTGCAATTCATGCAATTTGGCTTAATAATGAAATCTAAAATTAAAACAAACAAAAAAACCCCAAAAAACTTGCTCAATGGCAGGTTACAAATGAAGAGGATACTGCTTATTTAAAACTCCGTATATACATCTTTTAAGGGACGTTTTCCTCTTCATTAAAGTACTTTGCCTTATTTAAAATTTATTTGTTTAACCATTTCAGCTCTTCTCCTTGCTCAGAGGCTGTTATCAGCCCACACGCAGCCGGCTGAGTTACTCTTCCTCACGTGTGCTGTCTGTTCATTTTTTGTTGTATGCGATTCGGCAACATGTGGTACACTCTTAATTTTTCTTTGTCTCTAGTTGGTTTCATTTCCTGGTTCCCACGGCACTATTGAATTGCAAACGCAGCACAGGGGAGATTGAACACAAACAAGACTTTTTTTCTTTTTTTCTTTTTCCCCCCTTTCTCCCTTTGCCCTTCTTTAAAAGACAACTCCTAGTTTAGTTCAGGTTTTGGGTTTTGTTTTTTTTTTGTTTTGGTGGGGTTTTTTTTAAATAAATCCTGCATTTTTAGCATAAGCAGCATTTACCAGAGACTTCTTTAAACATAATATAAAATCCTAGAACCCACAGAACCACAATATTATTTTATTTCAACAGTACTGTATTTAACTCTATTAGTTTCTTCTGTTTCTTGATTTTGGCCAGAAGGAATCGATTATATCTTACATGTACAGCATCGCACTCTGCTAAAACTGTATCCTCATTTCTGTTGTTCCCTAGTAGCAGTTGTTCTGGTATTTTATTTTTTTGGCTGTCATAAGCTCGTTGTCTATATGAAATGATTAGAATTTGTGGTACAGGATTTGTGGCTGTTGGATGATTGATCGTCCTGTCTGTGAGTAAGGGGTATTCTGCTCAGATGTGCTATAAAACCTCTGTTTCAGAGGGTATTAAAATCATATGCTGGGTAGGAAATTTCTACAATTGGAGGATAGACTTACCACAGACTGTAATTAAACATTTACAGTCTTAGATATTAACAAACACTTTATGTATTAGCATGCTGGCTGGGGAGCTCACTAGTGAGTAAGGGCTGGGAGTTACAAGTGTTTCCTATTTATCTGTGTGTGCTCCAGTGCCATACATCTCCATAAAAATCTCACAGTATGCATTATCCCAAGGCTGCAAATTGTTAAATAGGTGGTTGTTGAAGTCAATATTGTTTCTGGATGACTCGATAGTGCTGCAGGAGGTGTTAAAAGCTGCAGGGCCACTTTGCAAGATGGGAGAACCACTGTCTGTGGTAGGAAGGGGGCTGGCAGAGCTATTTCATGTATCCTGGGCTGTATCAGAAGTGTGGCAAGCAGGTTGAGGGAGGGGATTCTCCCCCTCTATTCCACTCTCATGAGACCCCACCTGCAGTGCTGCATCCCGTTCTGGAGCCCCCAACACAAGAGAGACATGGACCTGTTAGAACAAGTCCAGAGGAGGCCATGAGGATGATCTAAGGGCTGGAGCAGCTCTGCTGTGAGGACAGGCTGAGAGAGTTGGGGCTGTTCAGCCTGGAGAAGAGAAGGCTCCGGGGAGATCTTATAGCGGCCTCCCAGTACCTGAAGGGGCTCCAGGAAGGCTGGGGCGGGACTTTGGACAAGGCAGGGAGTGACAGAACAAGGGGTCATGGCTTCAAACTGGAAGAGGGGAGATGGAGATGAGATCTGAGGAAGTAATTATTTCCTGTGAGGATGGTCAGACACTGGAACAGGTTACCCAGAGAAGCTGTGGCTGCTCCTCCCTGGAAGTGTTCAAGGCCAGGTTGGATGAGGCTTTGAGCAACCTGGTCTAGTGGAAGGTGTCCCTGCTGCTGGCAGGGGGGTTGGAACTGGATGAGTTTTAAGGTCTCTTCCAACCCAAACCATTCCATGATTCTATAAGAAGTGTGTGTATCTGACTCTATATCCACAGCACGCTGACATAGCCTGTGTTCGTGGTAGCAGATGACATTGCTGTACCAGATACACCACGCTTTGCTGCCTGCTTGTGTACCAGCTAACACTTAACATCTCCTTCCCGGGGAATCTGCCGTACGGCTGGCTTGCAGCAGGCTCCTCCGCTCTAGCTCACGGCGTGTTTAACAGCAGCTTGAGCTGTAAACACCTTTGGGAACCCCCCTGAGGGGAGCAGAAAAGGTGAAATATCCTGAATGGGTCGTGTTTTATTCCACTGATCTTGTAGATGTTACTAGCAGCTTATGTAAGGTGTTTCCCCATAGCATCAGCTTTTTTTTTTTTCCTGCTTCATTGCAAACTAAAGCAAAGCTTAGAGAGCTGGGAGAGCTGCGTCCTGCGAGGAAATTAACGGAGCTGAGAAGGGGAAACTTTCCTGGAATCAGGTGCTGGAGTTGGAGTTTGAAGCTCAGTGGGGCAGAGGGGCTGTCCTGGCTGCTGGCTGATCCCTGGCTGTTCCCGGACCCTCTTGGTACCCGTGTCCCGGTGCAGGCTCATGGCCAGGATTGAGTGTGTACCGTGCACATCGGTGGCTTCGGGGCGGCAGGGACTGAGCACAGGCGGCAGGGATGGCTGTGAGTTGGCAAAAGCCTCGGTAAGTAGCTAAAAGGAAGCACGAGATCAAAATCTAGGGAAAATATGCCATGGGTGTGACCTTTCTGATAAGAAAATTGCTCCGAGAGGTTTGTCTGGAGACAGTTTAGTCCCGGGGTTGGCTGAGGAGCTGATGGCCCCATCTCCTGCCTGCTGCTACGTATTGTCACACTGCTATGGGTGCATTGACTGACCTGTTATCTCGCTTGTTCCCCCACCACAGGGACAGTCAGGACGTGATGGTTACCCGGTAACTCTGCTATTCCTTTTATTTTTTTTATTCTCTTCTAGTCTGCACTTGGTGGTCTTCTCCATCTTTTCCACAACACTTGATTTTCTTTGCCTGTTTTGGTCTTTTTTTCTTCTTCCCTTCCTCTTCATCGGTGACAGTCTTTGAGGGATTTAGCCCTAAAACTCAGGAGTCTATACAATATTCTTTGTTAATTTTTAGAGGGGTGAAATACTTGAGCCCTTTCATTGGTATTAGCATTATTTTAGTCATTAGCATATATATTAGTCATACTCTTCCCTAGGAGTTCACTGGACTGCAAAGTTAGTGAAGGTTTTGGGATTTGTCCCAAGTATAGCTCTAGGTGTCCAGATCTGGGGACATCAGTGAAAAGAGCTTCAGATGTTAAGTCCTCATTTGCCCACCTCCAGAAATTTTTTTCCCAGGAGCAGAGATGTTCTGCTGAGCATGTTGGCAAGGAGAGATTTTGCAGAGGCTCAGAGGAGGAGGAGGAAGGGTAATTTAGGAGTCGCTGCCTTTCCCATGCCCACGGGCAGCACTGAAATGTCTCTGTGTTAGAGGGAGGTGTTGTCTGGGGGAGAAATAAAGCTGGTAATTTGGGGCTTTTAAAGGCTCTGAGACATTTTCTGCAGGAGGAGGAAGACCTTGTTTTGGCTGGGTCCCAATCTGCATCTTGCCAGCTGGCTCCCTTAGTCCACGTTGCTGCACGTCGATCACCACAGTGCTGCGGCTCCAAGGGGCTCGATGGCTTGGCAGGGAGTGACCCCCCTGTGTGTGCTCAGTGTAGTGGGTTGGTCAGACTGGCTGTGTGCATCCTCCACATTCACAGCCCATTTCTAGCTCTGCTTCTGCTTTTTGAATGGGTGCGCTGAGTCCGCCACCACCTGATGCTCTGGAAGAGGCTGCTTGGCTATTTGCCCTGCTGTTCCATTTATAAAGTGAACTATAAATTAATTAGCCTTCTCCTCCCTGGAGTTGATGGGGTTTTGCTTTTTGCTTTTCAATTTTTTTTTTTTTCTTTTTCCTCATTTTGCTTTTTGGTTCCTTTTTCCTTTCCTCCTTCCTTCCTCCTTTATTCTATCTCTCTGTTTCCTCCTTCCTTCTTTATTTTGTCTCTTTCCTCCTCTCTTCCTTCTTTTTTCTTCTATCTCTCCATCTTTCCTCCTTTCTTCCTTTTTTCCTTCTATCTCTTTCCTCCTTCCTTCTTTTTTACCCTCTATTTCTCTCTTTTCTCCTTCCTTCTTTTTTCTCTTTCCTCCTTCCTTCCTTCTTTTTTCTCTCTATCTCTTTCTCCTCTTTATTTTCTTCCTTTCTTCCCTTTTTTCCCCCCCTCTCTCTATCTTTCCTCCTTCTTTCCTTCCTTTTTTCCTCTTTATCTTCCTTCGGAGGTTGGAAGGGAAGTACGAGCTGCTTTCAGTTTCATTTCCCAGGACCCCTGTGAGCCCCCCGGCCAGGCCAGCAGCTTTCCCCAGCGCGGTGGTTTGTCTCCCTCCGGCGGTACCTGCCCGCAGCAGGACCCCGCAGCGGGACCCCCCCGCACCTACAGCCCGGGCGAGCTGTGCCCCTGCTCTTACTGCTGACCGGGTAAAACCACCTGAGCCCACACAGCAAACACTGAGTTACTGCATCCGCCTGGCTCTGCCTGCGCTAATTAACTTGATCTAATAAGGAGGTGACGCTAATTGCATTTCCAAAGCAATATGTATACCTGAAGAAGGAGGAAACTGAACATAAAGCAGGGTTGAGAGTCTTCTTCAGCAGAAGCATATGGATGGGCTTTATTACATCCAGTAGTCAAATCGATTTAATTCTTATTATCCTCCAACACACGAGAGACCTGAAGCAGTTAGAACGAGTCCAGAGGAGGCCACAAGGATGATGCGAGCGCTGGAGCAGCTCTGCTGTGAGGACAGGCTGAGAGATTTGGGGCTTTGCAGCCTGGAGAAGAGAATGCTCTGGGGATACCTTCTAGTGGCCTCCCAGTACCTGAAGGGGAAAGCTGGGGAGGGACTTTTCATAAGGGCAGTTAATGACAGAACGAGGGGAAATGGCTTTAAACTGGAAGAGGGGAGGTTCAGATTAGATATTGGGAAGAAATTCTTTGGTGTGAGGGTGGTCAGACACTGGCCCAGGTTGGCCAGAGAAGCTGTGGCTGCTCCTCCCTGGAAGTGTTGAAGGCCAGGCTGGATGAGGCTTTGAGCAACCTGGTCTAGTGGAAGGTGTCCCTGCTGCTGGCAGGGGGGTTGGAACTGGATGAGCTTTAAGGTCCCTTCCAACCCAAACCAGTCTGGGATTCTATGATTTAGTTCCCTTCAGGGTGATCAAATAAACTCCAAGCTGCTTCAGGAGGTAGATGGTGGTACAAATGCAGAAGTAGCAAGTGGATATTCAGTGGTGGTTGATGTCAGAGATAGGTGTGGTGACATGTGCATGAGAGATGATCATCCCGCTCTGCGCTGGTGCGGCTTCACCTCCAGCACTGGGGGCAGTTTGGGCACCACAGGATAAAAAGGATCTAAAGCTCCTAGAGAGTGTCCAGAGGAGGGACACAACACTGGTGAATGGCTTAGAGGGGAAGGGTATGAGGAGAGGCTGAAGTCACTTGGTTTGTTCAGCCTGGAGAAGAGACTGAGAGGAGATCTCATGGGGGTCTAGAACTTCCTCCCAAGGGGAGGAGGAGAGGCAGGTGCTGATCTCTTCTCTCTGGCCACCAACGAATGCCAGGAGCAGAGGAAATGGCAGGAAGATGTGGCAGGGGAGGGTGAGGTTGGCCATGAGGAAAAGGTTCTTGAGGCAGAGGGTGGTGGAGCACTGGAACAGGCTCCCCAGGGAGGTGCTCATGGCACCAAGCCTGACAAGATTCCAGCAGCATTTGGCCAAGGCCCTCAGGGACATGGTGTGAATGTTGGGATTGTCCTGTGCAGGGACAGGAGTTGGACTCGATGATCCTTGTGGGTCCTTCCAACTCACAATGTTCTATGATTCTATGATCTCTTGGCTAGTGGGGCTTTGAGTTTATTTGTGAGCTGCTAGTGTACAAGCGAGTTGTAAGCAATGGAAGCTTTAAAGGGATGAGTGAACCAGAGCTCTGGAGATGAGGCCCAAAGAGAAAACAGCTTTTATATAAGATGCTTTCAATATTTTGATAATTAACATCTTAAGGCAAGGGGGTTGTGCTCTGCAATAAAACTTTACAGCAGGAACAGTTTCTTCTTTATGAAGTTCTGTAGGTTCATTATTATTTTTTTAAACCCTGGAGAGGATTTAACTTCTAATTTTAGGCCTATGACATGACCTACTAATATTACCAAAGCACCTATGAATAATGTTGGGGTTTGTTGCTTTTCTGGTCTTTTTTGATTTGGTTTTGACATCCCATTGAACATGGATCACAGCACAGACCTCAGCCTGAATTTCAGTGGAGGTTCCGATGGGCTACGGGCTGCATGGGTCTGCTTTCTTCTTTCCCCAGTTAGTTTTGAACTTGGCCCATTCCAGCCAAATTTGACAGAAGGACAAAGGCTGTGCAGATAATTAGTTTAATGTGAACTTTTGATATCAGGGACAGGTTAAGGAAAAAAGAGCCTTTTTGATATCCACAGTGAGGCACAAGCTCATGCTGCCATACACATGCCTTTGCCATTTCACCTGCTTCAGAGGTTACCTGAAGGTTGTCTTTTCTGAGATTTTCTGTTTCTTTTTTAATTGGAGTTCTGGTGAGGCTTTTAAAACACTTTTTGACCTACCAGCCAATAATTTTAATCCATTTCAGGGGTTTTCTAGCAGATGAGGAAAGTTGATGTTGGAAGGGTAAAACTTGCACTACCAGGTTTGTAACCACATTTAACAAGTAATGGAATTGCAACATAAAAACTCTTCTCTGCAGGGAATCCAGTTACAGTGGGAACTGCATCCACCCAGGTTGGGCAGAGGTGGCTCCCATGGGTTTGCCTGGACCCCAGTGACTGATGAACAAGGCAGAAGCCTGTGACTCCCCATGCTCCTCACTTTAGCTGCTGAAAGAACAGGCTCTTGGGGGGCAGAAGGATCTCCAAGACCCAATCTAAGAGCCATTATATTGAATATCATTCAAGTTCTGCAGGAGCTTGAATGTGAGTCATGTATGTGTGTTCTCTCTGGAGAGCTGAGGGCAGAGAAAGGCAGAAGATCTATTTAGTGTTCCAAATACCTGCAATTTTTTTTCATTTTTTCTTATCTTGGCTGTAATTTGCACACAGTAACTGTGGCAGTGATTGTCATAAGCTCCTGGGTTTTGCTTAGTCTGGGAAGCCTGCCTTGCATCTCCTGAACTTGTGACACCAGAGAACAGGGAGGTTTTTACATGTTTTGGTGCCAAAACACTAATTTTGGAATTCCTTTTTAGAGAAAATTACTTAAAACAACTTTTTAGGGAAAGCAGAATTTTCTGCCCCAATGGCAGAGGGGAACCAGCAGGTCACTTTTTTTGCTTGCCATCTACGTAGTCCTTCTTGCAGGACACCATGATGTTCCTCTGGCTCTTTGTACTGGTGGTGGTGGGCTGGAGTAGCACAGAGGTACGTAGAGGATGGTGTCCTGGGCTGAACTGGCAGCGTCAGTGACTGGAAACTACAGGATATATGATTCCTTTGTACAGAAATCCTGGTATAATTAGTAATTAGAGATTGATTACAGGGCTCTGTTGATTTATTAGACATGCAGTGGTCTCTAAGGAAAAAAATGGTGATAAAAATACTGAAAAATGAACAATTCAGGAGAGAAAATGACAGTTTTCTATACAGGGTCCTGAGCAACCTGATCTACCTTTGGTGTTAGCCCTGCCTGGTGGTATCACTGTCTGCAAACCCCTGCTCAGGGACCTGCCCAGCAGCTGTGGATATGGTGGTGGACCCCAAACGTCCTCATTCTAGGCTTTGCACGGGTCCAGGTGTGTGCTGAGCTGTCCCTGCTGCCGTGGTGGGCTTTGCTGCAGGAAGGGCCACCAGCCACTGCTGGTTTAACTGCATTGTTTCACTCTGGTGCTTCCCATCACCAGCTCTTCTGAAGAGATGACAGCAGCCTTTAGAACAGATTGACGAGGAAACTTTGGATGACACTCTTAACCTTTGCTAAAAAGACCACCCGGCCCATCTCCAAACCAAAGCAGAGCCCCAAAGTTTGAGCTCGGGTTTGCACGAGGGCGTGCTGGAGCAAAGGAAAAGCAGATGTGCAGCTGCTGCGACGATGGAAATGTGTTTCTTGTTGGGCAGAACCAGGCGCTGGGACCAGGATCTCCTGGGACTTATCCCGAGCCATGCTTTCAGAGGCAAGGAGCATCCGTGCTGCGGAGTGGTTCCCCTCGATTTGATGTGCTGTCAGTGCGTCAGTGTGTCGGGGGGTATTTGCCCTCGTAAAGCTGGGAGGGGAGCAGAGGGACCGGCTGTGCAGAGGGCTGATGTGGCAGGGCTGTTGGCTGCTTACGTTAGCGGGGCAGGCAGCTGCATCTGGGCAGGAGGAAAAAAAAGGAAGAGAAAATGAGGAGCAGATGGAAGAGCCAAACTTGTGAGTAGGCTTTACAGCTGACCTTTTAGTGCAGGCAGACCTTCTCATTATGTTTAATGGAGTCAGTTGTTGTATGGAGAAGAGAAGCAATGGTTGGGTGGTGCTTTGAGCAGCTTTGCCCCCATCCCCTGAGCCACGCAGGGTTGGTTTTCTACTTGCCTTCAAACTCCTCAGCTCTTCTCCTACATGCTATTTCTTCTCTTTCCCAGTGAGATGCTGCATTTGTGGTTCACCAGAAACCCGTTCCTTTCCCTTTTCCCATCTCCTGGAGAGGCCTTTTGAAGCCAGAGTCTCTGTTTCTTGAGAGTTTCATCTGCCTCTGCTACTCATCCCTCCCTAAAATCAGTCTCTGCTACGCCACTACGTGACATCTCAAATGGAGGGTTGTCATTTCAAGTGGGAAGAAACCAAAGGAATGAAGTTGATTAATGAGTGGAATTACTTCATGTGCATGTCTTCATTAATAAAAAGCAGAGCAAGGAAGAGGCTTTACAGAAAAAAAAAAGTATGATATGAAACAGAGTTTTCTTCCATTTTATACATTTTCCTTAGAATATTAGTATCTATTTTTAGTTGAGCGGAGTGTTATTCATTTTATTCCTCCGGAGTATAAATTTGCCTTCTGAATTTTGTAAATCACTCATGTGTTGCCTGAAAGAGCCTAAACATTGTCCTGCCCCTCTCTCTCAACGGTGGGAACTCTTTGGGAAGGCAGGGAGAAAAGGGCTTCGAGTGCTGCTTGCTTAGAAGTAATGCAGATCCTTACTCAAAATTAAATGTTGAGTAGTAGCATCCTTTCCTGATGATAGGTCACACCACCAATATAATCAATTAATGGACTGAAGGTAAAGGAGAGACCCAGTACAGGCGTTGCTCGATGCTGCCACACTTTTCAGGGAATAATTGCACAGTTAAAATTGAAATACTCTTGTACAGGCTATTCTCATGCATTTCCAGTCCCCCTCACGTTAAGGAGTTGCTGAAGCTGAGCAGCTCAGCATCTTCAGAAACTTTATTTTGGGAGCCCTGCACGGTGAGCTAATATCTTCCTTTGGCTACAGTGTTGTAAATCCAACGTTATCCACTGAAGTCAGCTGTAATGCCTATAGCTGGAAATCAACTTGTAAGGATCATAAACTCTGTTTTTAATTAATTTCCATGACATAAAGTGAAGCCAAATGTTTTTTGTTGTTTTTTTTGATGTCTGGGAGAGGGGTTAGAGGAGCACATGTAGAAAGGAAGTTGGTTCCTTGACGTGTAAGACCCCAGTGCAGTGGAGCAGCATAACAGGGCGTTAGTAGCATCTCTAGACCTTGACCATAACCAACAGAGTTTGAGGTTTTTCTCCTCTCAAAGTTTAAGAATTTCAATTTGTGTAGATAACTTAGGAAGGGAAAGTCTGTGCAAGCTGTTTGTGTGTGACCCGTAAATGTATTATGAATGCAGACAGGCTGATGTGTGGGAAATGAGGAACACGTGCCCAAGCCCATTCCTGGTGGCAATTTCTCCATCCTCTTGTGGTCCCTCGGAGTTCACCAGAAAGCTCTAAGACGTGCACTTAGCCAGACGTTTTGGAAACGGCAACACCAGAAAACCAGATGTGGTATTAATAATAAACTGCTTTTACAGGAGAAGTGTAGAAGTAACTTGGAATTGGACTGCCTGATGACTTGATGAGTTGCCTCCATCTATGCAATTATCTCCAAGTCCTGCTTGGGCACGCTCGGGGTGCAGCCTGGGAATGTCGCAGAAGGAGCTGTGCGTAGCTCAAGATCACTCCATGCCCAAACCAGAGCAACAGGCAGTGGTTTAACTCTTCAGGAGAGCTGCCAGAAATCCCATGTGAGATACGGGACACCACGCTACATGGTCAGATCTCATGGGCTGTAGGGAAGAGTGTGTGGATCTCAGACTTTTCCTGTTTTTTCACAGTAGGCAGATGCTTTCTAGACCCTGGGTGGTAGCTCATGCACAGACACGGAGTGCCTGTGTATTGCATGGGTGTTTTTGGTTTATTGTGCATGCACGGAGTTAAAAAAAAAAAAAATCATATTTAACATCTGGCATTGCTAGACTTGGATATTTGCAAATACTGTGTTTTGTGATTGGTATCCATCCCTGAAGTGAAGGCTTCTGTTAGTAAACTGGCTACTTAGTTTTCTCAGCTAGGTTCATCGAGGTCATAACTGTGATTTAAGGTTCAGTCCTGTGTTTGTTCTCGTGAGTATCTTTCCTCAGAAATGTTCAGACTTCAGGGAGCGTCTCCTGTGAATGAAGTAATTTCCACACATACTTCTCCCAGTAAGAGCCCGAAAGACAGAAGTAACAAATGTTCATTTTACAAGGCAAACTTTGTAGTTCTAGACTTTTTCATTTTATTGGAATATCAGCTTTGTGGCCAATTCACGTAATTATTGGCCTAGAGGGGAAAACCTCTTTAAGCAGGGAAAGCAGCCCCAGCGTATTTTCCTGCTATGTCCATTTGCTGACTCTCTGATGTGGAGACAACAATGATTTTGTAAAGACCAGCTCTTCCTGGCAGCAGTTTATTTTTCTTTTGATTTAGAGGTAATTCTTCCACAGGGGAAATAAAAAAGTTGTCTTATATCCTGCCCAGGAGAGGAATTGCAGATGCGTTTGTTTATCTTCTGGACTTATAGTGTTTCTGGCCAGGGAAAGGGGGGAGCCTGGTGAAGATGACAATGGCAAGGAGAACTTGTCTGCATAGGAGGTAGATTTCTGATACAGCATGTGCATGGCTTTTTGGGTGATGACTTAGACCCAGCTGGCCACCTTATCCCAAGCTGTCTCATGCAAGGGGAAGCTTGGCAATGAGGATGGCTACGAGGATTGATGGTGGAAAAGATCTTTCACCACCCAGTGCCTGGTTGACGCAGGGATTTGGTTTCTGTCTTCTTGTGCTGCTTTTCCTCTGGTTCCCCACTTTGGATGCAAGTGCAGCTGGTGGATCTGCATTTCTGTTTCCAGTGCATTTGGGCACAGCCACGTGGTACTGAGGCTTGGCTTGTAGGCAGAGGAAAACTGAGAAAAACCAAGAAGTTTGCTCATTAACCACAAAAGAGAGGTAATCCAAACAGCAGCTGTCAACCAGCGATGGCACTGGTGGGGTAAGAATATAAAGGCAGTAAGAGGCTGAAGTGTTTGCTTGAAATGTCAATATTCCTCCAAAACAATTGCTCACCATCTTCAAAATTGTGTTCCCACCACAGAGACCATCTCTTTCATAGTTGGACATTAAACAAAAAATATCCAAAACCCAATTAGTCACCGAATGCTTGAAACAAGCAGTTGCACAGAACACATGGAAATCATTTGAGCCTCAGAAATTTGGGGGAAGTTGAGGGACTCTTTCTTCCATAAAAGCATTTTGTTGTTCTGGAAGAAAACTGGTGCAATGTGATGCACAGATGAGCGAGCTCTTGCTTCTGAAATGGTGCTGAGCAGCAGATAAGCTGATCTGACATGCCAGGGTGCTCCTTGCAGAGCGTTGCTGGCTGGAGAATCCAGGCAGTTGGCTGCAGCAACTCCTTCGCTTCCCTTTGCATTGGGAAGAGCAAACAAACCATCTCTGTCATGGCATTTCTTTGTGTTTTATCTTGGTAACCTTGCTCGCAAAGCCGAGCAGTGTCCCATCCAGCTCCAGCCCAGCGTTTGCTTTCCACTCCTTTGCACTAGCCAGTGTTAGATTTGCTTCCAGACATTTTTCTTGAGCATCTTTGAGATGATGTCCAGCAAAACAAGGAGAGAGCTCTGTGAACAGATGGAAGGAGGTGCATCTTGTGTTTAAGGAAGAGGAGAAAAAGGTCCCTTATCTTCACAACAAAGCCTTGATGAACGTGGTTGGCATGTCTGGGAAGACAGCAGGGAACTGAAGTGCTCCAATAAGCCTACACTGGTGATGGAAAGGAGAGGCTGAACAGTGGGCAGGGCCTGGTGCTGCCCCAAGAACTTTCTCAGAATAAAGTTTGGTGGTTTTCTC
>NW_010311285.1:747-16454 GCF_000700745.2 Antrostomus carolinensis | reverse complement strand
CACCGGCCCACCTCTCAAGTCTGTCAAGGTCAATAATAAAAGTTCCATTAATAATATCATAAAAAAAAGAAGTAGTTTCCATTTATAATATTAGGTGAGAGAAATGTGTCCAGAAATTAGGGCTTCTGTCTCTGGTTTTCATAACACATATGTCTATACAGTGCTTTAAAAATAATTTATTAGAGAAAATATCCTCACAATTACAAGAAGAGTAGTGGAAGAAAAAGGTGCATGTTGTTTTAAGTACTTAGAAAAAACAAAGATCAAGTTATACAAATACATTAAAACCTGCAAAAAATTGCAATCATTTCTATCAAAATTAGCATTGCTAAATTGCAACCAATCCACAACAACTCCAATACTTCATTGCAACTTTTAAAGACATTTTCTCTTTTTTTCTCCCTCTCTTTCTTTCCATTTCTTTCTTTTTAAAAATCATTTTAGAACATAGGGCATCATTTACTGCCCAGTAGAAAAGTCTTCTTTACTCCACAGGGAGCCAGAAAGGTGATAGATGCCCCTGTACTTTGGTTCATCCATCTGTAGAATAACACAAGACCTTCCTCTGGGGAGTGCTGATGTCTGAAAAATACTTTAGGTTTCCCAGGTGAAAAGTGCAACTCATGTGCAGAGTATTATTATAATCTTTTTTTCTCCCAACACAAGCATTTCATAAACTTGCATTGTTGTCAGAATAGTTCTGAAATATTTTACCCTCAGGTTCATCTTTCTAGCTACCGAGTAAAGCTCTCAGTAGTTTATTCTCAGTAAGTCTGTCTATGCACACACCATCTTTTCAAAGTGCTGCTGACATACAAATTCACAGGATATCTATAATGTTCTTATTAAAGAGACAAATTAGTTATTTTACTTAAACAAACAGCAGAAGTATTACCCACTGGAATGCCCAGGCACTCTCCATAAATAATACTGAGTGCTGATGAGATGTGTTTCAATGTGTTTTATTTTCCATTTTACCTTCATGGATACCTCAGCCTGTGTTGGACTAGCTTAACTGCTCAAGTGCCAGAATCCTGCCAGTTCTCAGGAATACTCTAATACCGCAACACTTATGAACACAGGATTTTCTTTGTCAAGAAATCTTAAATTCTGATCCAAACTTGTCAATGTTCACTAGATTTTTTCTGGTGATGATCTTGAAAGTAGTGCTTTTACAAACTGAGATATGTGTCTTAAACAGAAGCAAAGCACCAAATAAATATAGGATGGACATTAGAGACAAATAGTCATCTGATTTATGTAATGTCAAAGTTAGCAAGTGATATCAAAGTAATGAAATCTTTATGGAAGCTTCACAAAGTAGGAGACATCTTCCAGTGATGCTGTGATAATATAGGCCTCCATATAGTACCTTACCACCTTGTTGCTGGTGCATTGGTTATGCCTTCAGGATTCCATCTATTCTTTGAAACTTTTGATTCTATAATGTCTACATAGTCTCATTAGGAGAAGACCCTACCTACTTTTGCCAACAGACTGTCCTCATCAGGAGCTAGAGATGTTTCAGATTAGCTTGAAACCTCTCTCTCTCCCTTTATATGCACACATGTATCCATGCAACTTTAAATTCTTCAACCCATCAACAACTCCAGATGTCTACTAGATCCTGTTTCCCAGATGATTACTTCTTTTCTCCATCATCATAACACATTGTTCATTTATCTATGCAACAGTATGACCTGATGTTCATAAGTTACTCTCCGAAAGCCATCCTCACCCTGAACTTAGAGGTTTCAGCAGTGAAAAATTATATTGAAAGGAAGATTTGTTTGTTTATTTTGTTGGCTGTTTTTTGTTTTTAGTTTTGTTTTTTTTTTTTTTCTCTCCTTACATCACAGTTCTTGCTTATAATGCTGCAAATGGTCCAGCAAGTTGTTGTAAGTTCTATGCTTTTCCATATTTTCTGGGGAGGGGAAAACACTGGTTACAAAATATAAATTCCCTCTACATGGAAGACTGTGGTAGCTCTGAAGTACTTTCCATATGGCCCAGCAGAATCCATAAATATTGGCTGTTAGTAAGAAAAACTACATAGAAATTTTGTCTCTGAGTTAATAGCTTCTGAGATAAAGCACTCTTTTGCATCTATTAGCTACAGATACAGATCAATCAAAACATAAGCCAAAGAAAAATAAAAAGGAGATTTTACTTAAACTCAACACAGATAGTGTTACAATTCCCATTCTCTGCAGTAAGATACTTCACAAGAGGGATAAAAACAACACCTCAACAGATTAAAATCACACTGGGTCTACTAAATGAGTCATCGGAGCAGATCTGAATCAGATTTTTCTATACTCGTAAAAAAAGACAATGAGTAAATAACATTTGTTACAGCTGTTTATAGGTTGCACGATGTTAACTTCATTTATACAGAGAGAGAATCCCCCCTCTCCAGTGTAAAATTTAAAAGGAACTCAATGTCAAAATCAGATATAGAAAGATACTTAGCCTTTTTATATCACTTTTCAGTCTCCCTTATCAGCAAGATGCATTTCCACGAACTGTAGTATCTAAAGACAGCTACATGTATGTCTAAGCACCTAAGTGTCTTTTTGAGATACTTAGGCAGGCATTCAACTAACCGCTCAGGTATTTAAAATGACATCTCGGTGGAATTTCAATTTCTACATTCCGGAAACTAGGTTAGAAAGAAAAGACTTAAACTCCTTGGCATCTGAGACTTTCAATCTATTGAAGGTTTCAGAACGAAGATTCCCAGGTAATTAGGGTTATTTTAGGAAGATTCTCAGCAGCATTTACTGAAATGAGTGCTTAGATACTTATTTCCTATTTATGGAAAATTATCACTGGAATTACTAAGTCTTCAGAGCATCCTGGCATGCTAAGTATGTGCAGGTTTTGACTAACTCTTTCCAGCTACAATGGTGGTGCTGTCTATTATGTGGTATGTAACTATATACTATGTGATGTCTATAAAATAATCACCTAAGCTCTGTCCCAGAGGTAAACTAGGGTTGATGAGAAAGCGTTTGAAATTACAATCACTTCACCACAAGCCAAAGGCATAGCAGCAAGCCCTGAGGTATGTTGAAGAAGCTGTAATCCATCTCTCCTTCTGTAGTGAGGTTGATGTGCAGCTGAATGGGAAAGACCTCTTGTAAGGTCCCACCTGGAGTACTATAGATTTTAATGGAAATAATGTTTTATGGGATTTTTTTTACAGATCTAACTTTGCCTGACATTGTTAATGTGACTTTTGGACCCATCATTCATTTTTCTGGCATTCAAAAATTCTTGTTATGAAGAAGATAAGGCTCTGAGAAAATGTTATAGCGGCCTTCCAGTACCTGAAAGGGGTCTACAAGAAAGCTGGAGGGGGGACTTTTACAAGGGCAGGTATAGATAGAATGAGAGAGAGTGGCTTTAAACTGGAAGAGGGTAGATTTAGTTTAGATATTGGGAAGAAATTCTTTCCTGTGAGGGTGGTCAGACACTGGAACAGGTTGCCCAGAGAAATTGTGGATGACCCCTCCCTGGAAGTGTTCAAGGCTAAGCTGGATGAGGCTTTGAGCAGCCTGGTCTAGTGGAAGGTGTCCCTGCTCATGGCAGGGATGTTGGAACCAGATGATCTTTGAGGTCCCTTCCAACCCAAACCATTCTATGATTCTATGAATGACGTATAGATCCTGTGAACCTGTGGTTCCAGCTGTGTAATCAGAAAAGTTGCCAGTGAGTGGGAATGCCAAAAGAGACCCTGGTTCACACCTAAATTTGTCCTTGTTTTAATCCAGCGATTACTCAGTTAAGTGAACAGTTGTTGTTAGTCCTTCCAGAAGCAGAGCTCCCCTTTTTACCTAAGCTAAACTGGCTGCAAATTCAGACTTCCTTTTGGACATTTAAACCACACATTCAAAACTGCACAGCAACTCATCTGGAGGAGAGGGAAACACTCCTTTCAAGTCTAGTTTGGACTGATGAGGTGGAATTGCTGGAAGAACAACTTTCCTTAGGCCAAGGAAGCCAGGTCTCCTACCTCCTAGTGCTATACCATCTGTATTATCACAGAGGCAAAGAAAAGCTACTATTCAAAAGACAGCTTCTGAATATGAATTGCTTCATATTCACTGTCATCAGCACATTTTAGTTTTGGCCTCAGATACCAGCAATTTATATTACATTTTTGCATGGGAAAGTTAGTCCTATTTTTCCAGGGAAAGAAAGGAATTTTCTGATATTTGACAATTCAGTGAAGTGTTTAATTAAAATCTCAATGGAAAAACAAGAGCCATTTTTGGAGGGGGGGAGGGGGGGGGAGATAAAACAATCTGTTTTTTTATTTAGATGAAAGAAAATATTGGTATTTTTTTTTAATAGACATTATTCTTTTCATCTTTATCTGTGAATCTCAAAAGATTGACTGTCTTTTGGCACGACGTTTTAGTCATAAGAGCTTAAAACAAGATTTAAGTCTCATTGGTAACTGCAGTATAGAATCTAGTTCAGTTAGCAACTAAATTCAAATCCTTAATCTTCAGCCTAAGCAAATCAAAAAGTTATGTTGGTTTTTTTCTCTCACCAAGCATAAAAAGTTTTTCTGTGTAACAGCAATTTCCTTAAAAAGAACAACAACAGCAACAAAAACAGTAGCTCTGATTAATTATTTTAACAAATTTTATTTAATAATGATTTTAAATAACAGTGGAGATGAATAAGAAAATCATAAGTGATTTAATATAGAAAAATATTTTTACTAATAATATTTCTTTTTTTGCTTGAATTACTTGTTCCCAAAATAGTTCTGGTGTCTGTGCTTTCAAGTTATCTCAGCAAAACCACTGAGATAAGCATGCTTGTGGTGTTTTGTTTCCTTTTCTAACTGACATGTAAATAGATGCTCCTCTGAATTGACTGGGGAATAGCACAACGATGTGAGTGTGGACACCTATGATGGCACAAACCAAGCAGTTACTGCCAAGGGTATGAAAAGTTATCCCTTTCCTTAGTTAATCTAGTGACAGGACAGAAGTATCCTGAACCTAAACACCCACTAAAACATAAGGAAAACAATAACAGAAATCAAAAAAAGGAGACATTTTGGGGAAAACTAAGGAATAAGAAATAAAGGATACTAGTCTATTTATCTGTCTACTTCCTTACAAAACAGCCAAACCTCAGAAAAACTAATTCTGAATTTTTCAGACTTTTTCTGGTTTTTTATTTTTTTATTTTTTAATCAAACAGGCTGAACTCCCTCTCTACTCTTCCACATTAAAGAAAGAAGAGAAAGACCAAGCTACAGAGCATGCAATATGAGTGACTAAGAGTGAGTATAATAAGGAAGAAGCTGAGCTGCTGTTGAATATGTGAGAAGTACCAGTGGCAATTAACCTCCTGAAAACTGCTGTCATATGATACCTTAAAAGTTCTTTAAATGAAGCAAGTTTATTACTTTTACTGACGTTCTTATGGACAGAACCTATGTCAGAGAACTGTGAATGAAATATGTCCTCCTTCATACAGTGTCAAAAGAAGAGTGAGAGTGTAAGCTGACACGAAATATTAAATATCCCATCAACTGTATGGGTGGGTCCTCTTCATCTGGAGGAAATATACTAGTGTGCTGTCATTGATATCTGTGACTTATGTTGTGAATGAATGGAAGACTTCATTCTCTAGAGCTTTATAAATTCAGGATTAAACATTTGCAAAATGCTACATATTTGAAATACTGAGATGTCAAAAGGCTCTAAATATCTGCCCCATTAAACCTATTAGCTCCTATATTTTCTTTCATCTGATGGCATTTGTGATGGGTTGACTTTGCCTGAATGCCAGGTGCCCACCAAGCCACATTATCACCCTCCTCCTCAGCAGGATGGGAAGGGGAGAAAATAAGGTGGAACCAAAACCCCAAACTAATGGGCCCCATTAAACCTATTAGCTCCTATATTTTCTTTCATCTGATGGCATTTGTGATGGGTTGACTTTGCCTGAATGCCAGGTGCCCACCAAGCCACATTATCACCCTCCTCCTCAGCAGGATGGGAAGGGGAGAAAATAAGGTGGAACCAAAACCCCAAACTAATGGGTCAAGACAAAAAGCAGTTTAATAGAAACAAAGCAAAGCTGCACATGCAGAAACAGAAGAATAAAATATTTATTCTCTGCTTCCCATCAGCAGGTGATGTTTGGCCACTGCCTGGGAAGCAGGGCTTCAGTATATGCGTTGTAGTTACCCTTAGAGAACAAAACATAAAAATGAAATGCCCCATTCCCCCTCTGTTCCCCTTGCTTTTATTTCTGAGTAGACATCATATGGTATGGAATATCCCTTTGGTCAGTTTGGGTCAGCTGTCTTCGTTATGTCCCCTCCCAAGATCTCTCTCTACAGTATTTGTGAGAAATAGATGGAATCAGCTTTTAAATTAATACAATCACATACAAACACACAGATTTCTGGTGTATGTTTTCTTTCTGGGTCATGCCATATAAGTGAGATAACAGGTTATCCAACATGCTAGGGACTGTGACACCATCAAATACTTATGATTTTTCCTTGCTGCATTTAACAGGGCTTCTGCATTACTGCAGCAGTCTCCCTCAGGGAAATGAGTTGCACAAAAAAAAAAAGAGGGTGGGGTGGGGGGAAGGAAGATAAAATAAATAAAGAAAGAAATAATCTTTGTAGAACATCCTGGGGGAACAGAGAGAAGTGAAAAAGCCAAAGGAAGAAGTAGCTAAGCCTGCCTTGACTGCATGAAATTTGTTGGAACGCCTAGTAGGAAACGAAAATAATCACTTTTTGGGATGATGGAATTTAAATAACTTAAAATTGTGCATACACAATTGGTTCTTTTTCTGCTGTTAGGAAAAAGAAAATCTACTAATTCATAGCAACTTATTTGTCATCAGGAAGAAAAAAATACAGTAAGTGGAAAATATTAGCACAAGTCTTGGAGATGAGACTTATTTCAATTACTAAAGTAAAATACAGCTCTTGAGGTACTTTTGTTGATTTTCTCACCAGCACCTCCTTCCCTCTCTGTTTCAAGGAAAATGTAAAGCTTGGCTACATATGCAACTACCTATAATCAGAGAGGGATGTAACTCCCAGCCATGGTGAACACAGGTTACTATGGGTGTAACTCATACCCAAGGGTAAGAAAAGCTTTGGCCCCTTAGACTATGGTAATTAGAGTCAATAACCCTGCTTGGGTTATTGGAGAGGAGAGGAGAGCTAAGGAAAGCTAGTCATAAGAAGTGAGTGTTGAGAGAATGGATTACAACAGAAGAGGAGAGTCCCAGCATACAGGAAGAAAGAATCCACCTGACACCCCCAGTGGGTTTCTGATTAAGGCACTAAGCTGGTATCTGCCAAAAATCCTTCAGTGACCCTCTAAACCTGGTCCTCCAAAGTGTCAGTTTTCTATCCATAAAGCTAGATATTAACACATCTTATCATCAACTCTGATGAACTTACTTGTGCCAAATCACAAGGCAAAAGCTTTTAATATTTCTCTACTGAAAACTCTAGTACAAAGTCACCCAGGTAAGCTCTTTGTAGAGATCTCTAACTCTGAAAACATCGAGTTCAAAGTAGCTAAATTTGCTTGTGACAGACAACCTCATCTTTCACAGTACCTTGGTTTTGCTGTAGGCTACACAAGGACACTAGGAATGCCTTCGTACATTCCACTGATGTCCACAACATCTCTCAAATAACATTGAAAAAGAGAAATATTCTGTCTGTTTAACATCAAGATTGTACTTTGGTTGCTTAATTTGGGAATTTTAGGTACAGATACAGTCAGGGTAAAGCATGCCAATGCCACAGGTGCCTTCTGAAAGGACCTGTCTTCCCCTTTGACCATCAGGAAAGCCCAGAGATTGCTCTATCAGGTGCTAACAGTAAAGGAGAGTGAAGCCCCCAGCCCTACTCTTCCTCATGGGTAGTTTGTATGGCTTACTGACTGCTCTGTAAGCATCCTAGCTTTCATCCTAGCATTACATTCTTTCTACAGCTAACCCAGCTTACCCACCCTATGCAAAGGAGTGAGATTCAGGTCCTATCAAACCAGCACTTACCATGTGCAGTAGTGAGCTGGGCAGGTGTACAAATTTGTCTCCAGGAGCAGTATGACTACGTTCAAGCAATGCTGTGACAAATTTTTTGGTATGGCTTAAACATGGTGTACAAAGGCAGCTGAAGTGGCCAGAGCGACTGGAGCTCGCCTGCCCTGCATTGGGGTACACACATCCAGCTGTGACCAAGTGCTTAGCGAGCACCAGGTTTTTTGCAGCCGTAGTGTAGACATGCCCTGAAGCCTTTTAGAAATGTTAAGCATCTGTTTTCAAGAAAGCCAGAACACTCTTTATAAAAATTAGTTACATATTAAGCAAAGCTTTACCTTTTGTTCAAAGTGAAAATGCCATATTGTTAAACTGCAGCTGGTGAGGTAGTACATTTTGAGTTTTGCTTTTAAGCCACAGCAAAGTTACTTGAGTCAGGGACACCGCTGGGATCAATGTTGGAACCACAGCTTTTTCAGTACCTTAAATGACTCAGAGCATATTATTTAAACTAAAAATTTCTGGTGTGCAGATGATACTAAATTGGGAGGAAAGGTCATCCATGAGAAACAATACAGTCAGGTAGGGAAGGATTTAGATCATTTAAGTACTTGAGCTAATAGATAGCAAATTCAATGCAGATAAATGCAGAATAATGAGTCTCGGAGAATGTAATAAAAGGACATAATATCTGCTTAATGGGAAGGTACTACAGCATATTGACCTGGAGAGAGATATGAGAGTTATTTTAATAATAAAAACCCCCTTATATTAAAGCCTTCAACTCAATTATTGTTAAGGAAATGCAGTGTATTTCGTTAGGACCTCACCCAAAGTACTGCATTCAGCACTAATCACTCTACAGTTCAGAAAGCATATTTAGAATTGGTCTTAAAGGAGTGATTTGTAGAGCAATCTAGTGAAAGCACATTTTGGAGATAGAAGTTTTGAGGACATTACGGCAAAGATTGACTGTATCCTCACCAGAAAGTCGGAGACTTTAGAGGTGACTGTCTAAGACGTCCAGTACAAGCTTAATGAATACTTGGCAGCAAGAGGTGAACTGTTGAGGAACTCATTACTTTAACCCCTCAATCTTCACAATTCTATTAAGTTTAGAGCTGCTGTCACGGAGGAACAAATTCTCATCTAGATTTACACCACCGCAGTTTAAGAGAAATCTCTGGAGCTACTCTTCCTACAGAAGCGTGAAGAAGAACAGAATCTGTCCTCCAATTTCTAAGAAGAGACTGATGAAGCCACTGCTCCAGCACAGGTCTCTCTCTTTGTATGCTCTCTGGTTTCATTTGGCTTTGCAGTTTACAGGCTTGTTAGTCAAGGGAATATCAAGGTCCAGAAAGTTTAACAGGGCACAAGGCTTGTTTAAAAAGGCATTGAGCAGTTTGCTATGTAAAGAAAGAAATTAGAAGACACGACATGCAATCAGGAGGCTTTTCTCTTTCTTTTCTGCTAAAGTATGAATGAAAACAGGTGGCAAGAGGAAGATGGGGTGAATATTGATCTGATAAATAGCAATTCTTTGTCATGGCAAAGTCACTATCATGAGTCTCACAGAGTTCTACCAGAAGACATGTCTTGTGAAGCCAGTTTTGAACCTGTCAGGACATGATTCTCTCATCTTTGCAATTCTTTTTTTTTTTTTTTTAATATTTTTTTTTCAAGTTAGACTTTTATCTAAAGTTAATGTACAGTTAACATGACAAGTCACTTCCTTACTGACTATAAATCTGTGGTTTACAGATGCTGGAAATGCAATCTGGTATTTTACTCAGTCTCTAGACAAACTCTTATCTGGCACGAGGCCTCCATTTTAATCAGAAAGCACACAAATCTGTTCCAAATGTATGGCTCTGGGTAAGCATTGTTCAATACTCAATAAACAGAGAACAAGAGTGCTTGGGAATATTTTCCTTCATTCTGGTAATACAGACGACACATAATTCATACTATGTTACTTGTAGAATTGTACTATTCAGAAGACAGTTCATGTCTAACCATATCCTACTTCACCAGTTCTGACATCTTTTTCTCCTCTTTCAAATGACCTTTAATTGAACTAATTATTCTAATCAGACAAAGTTTCTTAACATGAGAGATATATAAATTGCATCTGAGTTTTATTTTCATTGTTTTCCTAAGATAAAAATTGAAGCTTTTCTAAGAATGACTTGTGCCATTTCCTTCATGAATAAAAGACTTGTTGGAAAAGATGGTACATTAATATTGAAAATGTTTTTGATATGGTCCAGGAAGACACATAATCTTCTGCCAAGATGATTCTGCCATAATGCACTTGAAAGGCATCTAAAGATAGTCACCTACTATATGATTAACACAACTAACTAAAATGTGACTTTAGAACTGCAGTTTTTATACATTCTGTCACATAAAAGAGATAGGTTTGTTTGTTTGTATGTTCGTTTTTCCTATAAACTTATTGGAAAAGTACTTTCTGTTGCATTTAAGATGCAAAAAATTCCAGGTTGATGAGTCACTGTTTTCATCCATTGTGTCTTATAGAAATATTAGTTTTGCTTTACACGTCTTGTGGTACTTCACGAGCAGACTATTATCTTCACTTGATTACATCATACAGCTTTCACTTCATCATTGATTCAGTGAAATCACAGTAGTCAAAGCCAAAAAATTCAGAGAACTAAATTGTTTTAATATACATAGTTATATACATAACTCTATACAAATAATTGTGTGTATGGGAAATAAAGTAAGAAACAAAGCCAATCTCAACAAAGGTGTGGTTTCAGAGTGGGAGCACAAATGCTCTGTATGCGGCCATGACAACATTACTGAGCAGCTTCTGCTTGAAATATTGGGTTTTGAATTGTCCTTGCTAGGAGAGCAAAGAGATGAGGTAATGAGTGTCTTTCATGGCCTGGTTTCATTCCTAGAGTAAACGAGGGTTCAACCAAGCTCTAGTCAGGCTGGGGGGTAGAAGGGCATGTGGGCACAAAAACTATGAGATATCAATGATCCTGAAATTAGGTGGAGTCAGTGGGACCAAGTAGAAAAAATGTCTGAAAGTTGACTTGACATAGTGCAAACTTGAGAATCACTAGATATTTACTCATAAACTAATACAACACACATTAAAAAATCTACAGCTACATCTGGGAAGTCCTGTGGATACGGTGTACTTAGACTTCAGTAAAGCCTTTGACACTGTTTCTCACAGCATTCTCCTGGAGAAACTGTCTGCTCATGGCTTGGATGAGAATACTCATCGCTGGGGAAAGAAGTGGCTGGATAGCCGGACCCAGAGAGTTGTGGTGAATGAAGTCCAGTTAGTGCCCAGTCATGAGTGGTGTTCCCCAGGGATCAGTGTTAGAGCCAGTTCTGTTTAACATCTTTATCAATTATCTGGATGAGGGCATCAAGTGCACCCTCAGTAAGTTCACAGATACCGAGTTGAGCATCAGTATTGATCTGCCAGAGGGTAGGAAAGCTTTGCAGAGGGACCTGGACAGGCTGGATCCATGAGCTGAGGTCAATAGTATGAAGTACAATAAGGCCAAGTTCTGGGTCCTTCACCTGGGTCACAACAACCCCATATAATACTACAGGCTTGGGGAAGAGTGGCTGGGAAGCTGCCTGGTAGAAAAAGACCTTGGGGTGTTCGTCAACAGCCAGCTGAACATGAGCCAGTAGTGTGCCCAGGTGGCAAAGAAGGCCGATAGCATCCTGGCCTGTATCAGGAATTGGGTGGCCAGTAGGAGTAGGGAAGTGATTGCTCCCTTGTATTCGGCACTAGTGAGGCTGCACCTTGAGTACTGTGTTCAGTTCTGCACCCCTCACTACAAGAGGGACATCGAGGCTCTGGAGCAAGTCCAGAGAAGGGCAACAAAGATGGTGAAGGGTTTGGACAACACATCTTATGAGGAGCAACTGAGGGAGCTGGGGTTGTTTAGTCTGGAGGAGAGAAGTCTGAGGGGAGAACTTATTGCTTTTTACAACTACTTGAAAGGACATTGTAGAGAGGTTGGTGCTGGTCTCTTCTCCTGGGTAATGGATGACAGAATGAGAGGAAATGGTTACAAGTTGCACCAGGGGAGATTTAGGTTAGATATTAGGAAAAATTTCTTCACAGAAAGGGTAGTCAAACATCAGAACAGGCTGCCCAGGGAAGTGGTGAAGTCACCATCCCTGGCAGTATTTGAAAGATGGGTAAATGAGGTGCTTAGGGACACGGTTTAGATGGGATTGTCACTGATAGTTTAATGGTTGGACTCAATGATCTTAAAGGTCTTTTCCAACCACTATTATTCTATGATTCTATGTATTTTGTCCATTTTCTAGTCTTTGAGGTCTTTTTCCCTTTGTCTTCCCACTGTTACAATTTTGAACTTTCACTTGCAATTGCCTTTCACTTCTTTTGAAGTCCTGCTAATAAAGGGTTTCCTTTTTTCTAGATTTCTGCTTTCTGATTGTGTTATTGATATGACTTTCCTTAAAAGTCTGGCAATTAATATGAATAATTAAATAAAAATGAATGGCAAAAAACAATTAAAGAAAAAAATACATGACGAAAAAGCAGAATAAAATCATTTTCACCTAAAGATAATTCATTATTCTGGTGACTGAATTCCAGTGTCATTTCAGGAGTTTTTATCATTTACTCTTAAAACTGATAGCAGCTCTTCCATTGTCCATATTAAAAAATAGAGCAGATATACTTCAAGGATTTCCACTGTTGTCCAAAATTTGATTCTCAGACAATAGATTTTTTATTATAAAAATATTTTTGAAAAATTATCAACAATTATCTTTTCCAGGAACAAAGGAAAAAAGGACAAAGTAACACCTTTTCTTCATCAATGGAAGATGTTACAGCTTGGAAAGACTATTAACTAGTTTTCCAAACCTTCATTCATGGAGTATCACTGAACTACAGGGACAACAAGCTAGAGGCTACATAAACTTTATCTAAAATATAGCTAATACTTTTACGTTTAGTTAGAAGACTGTAATTAAATGGCTCCATTGGGACCCTTGAGATGCATTTTGGAAATTTCTAGAGCCAGTCTGATCTTTTTTCAGGTATAGTATACAGAATTAATGTCTATGTTAACTTAGAAGATCATCTTAACAGTGATTCAAGTTCTTGCAAAAGTGAACTATGTAACTTCCTCTTTTGGCTCTTTATTGCTCCTTAAATTGTTAATTAAGATCAATCACACCTAATTAAAAATATATGCAAATAATAAAAAAAACCCAAAAACAAAAACAAAAAATAAA
The DNA here is from genome assembly GCF_000700745.2 of Antrostomus carolinensis. Classification (NCBI taxonomy): domain Eukaryota; kingdom Metazoa; phylum Chordata; class Aves; order Caprimulgiformes; family Caprimulgidae; genus Antrostomus; species Antrostomus carolinensis. The sequence goes on along the minus strand of NW_010311285.1, from coordinate 3,125 downwards.
ACTCCACAAACCCATCCGCAATGAAACATTCCATACCTGCTAATAATTCCCTTCCCTTCCCTTCCTTTCCCTTCCTTTCCCTTCCTTTCCCTTCCCTTCCCTTCCCTTCCCTTCCCTTCCCTTCCCTTCCCTTCCCTTCCCTTCCCTTCCCTTCCCTTCCCTTCCCTTCCCTTCCCTTCCCTTCCCTTCCCTTCCCGTTACCTTTTGTCTCCTTATTGCATAGAAGAGAAAATGAATTTGTTCTTAGGGAATAAAAACACTTTCACCTCAAAAATTTGAATAATCTAGGTGATGTATGTCTCATTTCATGATATTTTCTGAAGAAAGACATACTTTCCTTTCCTTAATCTCTACTTATTCTGTGGCTAAATTGAGGAAACAATTCTCCAAGGACACAAATTAAAAACAGCAATGAAAAATAACACAAATTAAAATAAAATAACACAAAATAAAATACAAGCTAAAGAGAAGAAAGCAAATTTCGCCCAGTCATGTTTGAATTCACAGAACTTTTTCAACCCAATTCCACTTTTTCAATTCTGGCAGTGATGGTTCTTATGAGAAAGTAATTTTTGGAAATGAGATTTTGGCACTGTGGCCTTTGTGTAGGTATCTCACATTATCTCATTTCTCATTACTTGTGAGCTCCACAATGAAATAGTCTTAGTGCTCAAGGTCTTATTGGTGGCTTGGCACCCTACTTGGCAGACTTCTGGTATCCTTTTCATTTGGAGCTTAATAAGGAAATTGAAATTGGGTAACAGGATTTCAAAAATGAATCCACGAGAGGGCTATGGATCTAATCAGAATCCATCCAGCACAACTTCTTGTTAAACTGCAAAGAGCCCATCTAGCAAAAACATAGCCTGTGTATGCTCAATGAAAGTTAACACATTCAATTTGCTTTTATCTAGTGTTCTCATTGCACTGGAAAAGATAGCTCAGGGAAGTTGAAGAATCTCTGTCAATGAAAGCTTTTAAAAACATGTTCGATGAACATCCATCTGGAATGGAACAGTTAATACTGACTTAGAAGAGGGGTATAAGGGCGGATGAACTCTTGAGACCCTTCAAGACCTATCATCTTCCGTGCAGTTACAATCCAAATATTTAAAGATATTGGAGGAGTAAACAGCTTGTCTTTTCTCCTAAATTTGAGTGTTTGTTCACCCACCTGCAAAAAATCTACATACTGTTTTTTGTTTTTTGTTTTTTTTCTGATAGCAGTGGCAGTTACTTCTCTATTCTGAAAAAAATTACTTCAAGTTTCATCTGCTGAGGTCAGGTAGGCTTCTAACAAATGACAAGGTCAACTGAGAGTGAAAAGCAAGTGCAGCAATTGCAAAATTAAAAATGAGCTTTACTTTAAGTCTGTCAGGAATGCAAACACCGGCTAGAGGAATGCAAGGTAGTTTAATTAAAGCCAGCAACATTATTATAAAAAAGAGCATAATTTACCTAAAAGATTCTCCTCTTTCTTATCTTCTCCAATGGCAGTGAAATACCAACTTCCTGTCCATTCTTTTTCTGGAATCTATTCGTTTTCATAATTTTCTTACCAATACTTGCATTACTTTTACTTTTAAGGCAATGTCCCACTCAAGGAAAGCCCAGAGACCAAATAAACTCAGGCATATTGAGACTGTAGCAATAGTAACAAAGTTATTTTTTGGCAAATTTGTGCATTTCTAACCAGTGTTCTTTACCTACATGTTTTTGGTGTAGTGTGGTCCCCACAGGCATGTACAATTTTTTCCAGGAGTCATTCCTTTTGTGTAACATGTTTATATCTTTGGAATAACACTTTACATTGACCTGTGTCAATTTTTTTTTTATTTTTTTATTTTTTTTTTACCCACTGTCACCACTGTCTAGCTAGTTATTTGAGACTCTCTGGCAATGTCTATGGCACTGTCAGAGACACAGCAGCACCAATAAATGGCTCTTCCCTATTTTTAATCAAATCTATGCCTAACTGTGTTTATAAACAGACTTTATCTAAACCAGCTTGATTTATTCTCAGGAATTTGATTAATTCTAAGACATCTGGATTTGTCTCATACTCTTTTTTTCCATGTTCACTAACCTTTATGAAACTTAAACCAACAAGATGGCTATCAGTGAGAATTTTGCGGATTTCTCAGAGACTTCCTCCAAGTTTCCTCTTTCCTATGTGTTTCCATAACATTTTTTCGACAAAATCACCTGATGTCTCACAGATGGCTTTTAAACTACTTAGCTAATATCTTTGAACTCTTTGGTTTGAATTGAGCTGTCTGATTTCATAGAATCATAGAATCATAGAATGGTTTGGGTTGGAAGGGACTGCTATTATGAAAAGTCCCTCCTCAGCATTCTTGTAGACCCCTTTAAGGTAC